>NC_073724.1:119115231-119351414 GCF_023634155.1 Falco peregrinus
ACCTCTGGGAGCCCCTACACCCCTCAGGGAGCACAGCCCCTACGCCCCTCAAGGAGCACCCCACATGCCAGGGAGTGCCCCCCCCTTTCACTTCAAGGTACCCCCCACACACACACCTCAGGGCACCCCACACCCCAGGGAGCCCCTCCGTTTCCCCTCAGGACACCTCACACCCCAGGGAACCCACACCCCTTTTCCTTCCGGGCACCCCACACCCCAGGGAGCGCCCCCACACACACCTCAGGCCACCCCCCTCCCCGAGGCCCGCCGTACCTGCTGCGAGGGCAGCTCCACATGCAAGGCCCGGGTGGCGGAGCCCGGGGGTAAGGCAGCAGGGCCGGCGGCCGAGCTCATCCTCACGGCAGGGCAACGGCCGGGCAACGGCTGCAGCGCCTGCGCATGAGCCCTGCGGGCCGCCACTGCTCCCCCGCCGCCGCCCGGCACCCAGGGGTTAATGGCGGCAGCAGCACCGGCCCGGGCCGCTCGCTACGGAGCCATATTACCGCAGTGCTGGGGGGCGGGCGGCGAGGGGCGGGGGAATGGAGCGTCCCTATCGTTCATTGGCCCGCGCTACCCCGAGGCGGGAACCCGGGTGTGCCCTTGAGACGCCTATGGCTGAATGGTACGTCAATCAACGCTCCTCTCCCCGGCCTCTGTCAAACCGTTGGAACAGGAGCCGGCGCCGATTGGAGAGACGACTTCCGGAAGGCGGGGCGGTACCTGAGGAGCCGCTGATGATTGGAGGAAAACGGGTTTGAGTGACATCGCTCGTCCTCCGTCACGTGGGGGGGGAGCTGTTTTTATCACGTGGTAGGACGAAAATATTTTGCTGGGTGGGTGCGTGGGGGGGAGAAGGGGGGGGGGGGGCGCTGTCGCCGTGGCAACGGGGAGCGGCCTGGTTCCGCCGCTTCGGCCGTACCGAGGGGCCGCCGGGGGCCCCGTGCGCGTCCGGGCCCGCGGCTGGGCCTCATGCCCTTAGGCCAACCTGCCCCACATCTCAGCACTATCACCAGCCTGCCCCACATCCCATCCACCCACCCCAGCTCACACCCACCTGCCCCACATCGCACTAACCTGCCCAGATCATGCCTACCTGCCCTACACCACATCAGCCTCCCCCACAAAAGACCAACCTGCCCCCGTAACAGATCAACCTTTCCAACATTATGCCAACCAACCCAACATCGCACCAACCCATCCCACTCCACACCAGCCCATCCCACATCAGACCAGCCCACCTCACGCCACGCCAACCCTGATGCCAGCCATCCCCTCAGCACCTACCTCCATCCCACCTCACCCAGGCAACAGCCACCCTGGCCAGAAGGACCATCCCCACTCATGGTGGCATCATCCCCACATACCACGCAGCACTGGGAGTGCCAGTCCTGTCCCCGTGCCCCACGGGGGCCACCTGTCCCCACAGCACCCTGCAGCACCTGCCCAGCGTAGGTGGCTGCACTGGAGGTGCTTGTCCCCATCTCACTGCCGGGGACCAACACAGGCTGTGCCAAAACACCTGTCTCTGTACCGCTGGGAACGCCCATCCTGCCACCCCAGCAGCGGCGCTGGGAACGCCTGTCCATGCCATGTGCTGCAGCACTGGAAATGCCTGTTCCCACCGGGCTGGGCGGCTCTGGAAGGTTTGAGTGTGGCACAAAGTGCTGGGAAGCCCTGTCCTTCTCTCCTCTTCTCCTCTCCCCCTGTCTTCCTCACCTCCTGTCCTCAGTCCCGAGCAGCGCCCATGCCATGATGACCATCCCTGCTGGAAGCCCACCAAGCCTTTGTTCACTTGCAGTACTCACGGTTTTGCAATATTCATGCTATGGTGATGTGCATTGTACTGGCATCGTCTTCAGACTGCATTTTTGTGGGTATTCATTATTAAAAATACCCCAAAAAAAGAGGAAGAATAATGAAAACTGGAGTAGAAAGTCAAGTTTTCTGGAGTTCGATGGCCATCCTTGCAGAAGTCACCCTCTTTAGTCCTCCTCATCCCCTTGCAGCTGCTCACCATGGTCTCCCTTTCTCCCAAGTACTTCCTAGGTGTTGAAATGGAGCTGCCAAACTTTTCCCCCCAGTAATTCCCTGTTTTACCACAGAGTGACATGTCTGTGGACCTTTTTCACCAAATTGTGTGATTCTATATGTTGGCACCCAATGAATACAATACAAAAAATGAGTTTAGGTTTTGGGCATCGTGAACATAGAGTTCTCTTTTGAGTTCTGGATGTTACTAGGTCTGATCAGGAAAATTATTTCAAATTATTTTTTTGGAAGATCGCCTGAGAACCAGTGCATCTCCATTTTTTTCTTCTGATTAAGAAAACCAAACTACTATTTCAGTACTTTCAATAGCAAGCATGCTATTTTCATGCATCCAGACCCCTAAGCCACGTTGTTGAGATCAGGAGGTTCAAACGTAGTAATTTTGGACCTGTTGTATCAGTTTGATTCATGTCCTGGTTTCTGGTTCATTACAGTACATGTGCTCCTTCCTTTTGAACTGTCATCTTCACCTTGGAGGATCAGAACTTGCTTTTTAAGATGAAATCTGGGGGTTTTTTTGCCCAAGGTTTGAAAAATACATTTGGAATGACAAAAATGATCTTAACATCAAGAGATTTACGAATACTTTCTGAACTTGAAACTCTTTAGGTATGCTTCCTCCAGTGAGGAAAACTAATTCTAGCTCAGAATTATATGTAAAATCAGAGAGGATCACAGCTTTAAGAACAGTTGTTCCTAAGATAAATCACTAAAAACAGCTGATGGAAACAGCATGAAGATGCCACTGCTAGTGTGCCCAAAACATCAAAGGGTTTAAAAAAAAATCAGTCGTCAGATGATACGTGCTTTTTCTGTGACTAACTTTCCCCTGCTCCTTCACCTTCCCCTTCCAAAAGAAGCATGTTAACAACATACTTCTCATCCTAAATCCAAAACACAACACTAAAGCAGCTACTAGGAAGAAAATTAACTCTATCCCAGCCAAAACCAGGACACTAACTTCTATTGATTTGGTGAATTTAAAGTCCATACGACACTGCTGTACAGGATTCTCCTATTTTTCATCGTTTCCACAGAAGCAGATGACAATCTCAAAATTTTCTTAAAATACTGATGCTTAGAAAAGTCAAATGAGTTATTTAACATAGCAGCTTGCATTCCGTGTATATGGAGATTGCATTTAATTTGCTGGTTAATGTAGACTTGAGAGCTCTAACCCGTAATTCAGGGACTAAAAAGCAAAATTTGACCCAGAGGAAAATTCAAATATGACCCCAAATCCCATGTTGATTCATTAATGATTTTGTAGCAGTGGAAGTGATACAGCCCCAAAGAAGTCCCTGCAGATTTCCAGCTCATGCTAGTTAAGATTTTGGCCTCATATTCTAAATATCAAACTTATCTTTGCTTTTTGCTGTCTTAGCCTGACAAGGAACCATTTGCAAGGGCATTATAAAATGAGGAGTTTCTAGGGATAGTGTTTCAGTTTTACATTTGATTTTCAGGAGCTTTGAGAGGTTAAGTCCATGCCTTGCGTAGTTCACCACACCAACCATTCAACATGATGAGAGCTATTCAATAACCCAGAGAGTGCCTGAATTTGAACAAAATAATCATCCCTTTTGGGCTTAAAATAGGTAGTTCATTAATAAGGAATGGTGAATTCTTTTAATCAGAGTATTTGCAAGCTGCAGCCAAGGAGTGACTTCTTTCATCCCTGGTTTATGAACAATCACTTGAAGCAGGAATGCTGGAGCAGCACTGCCGATCCCAGCTGCATACGTGGCATTACGTAGAACCCTGTGTAATTGACTGATGCCCTAGGAAACAGTCATTTGTATTTTTTAACCACATAAAAAGGCTGGCATTACCTGTCTGCATCGTTTTGAAGATCACAGCATGTGCTTTATTATGTCCCCAATTATGTTCTTGTGGCTGATTATCATCAAAGATGAAATTCCCACGGCTTCAACAAGTGCACAGATGCACGCAGTACTTCCACCTCCCTGACCTGCCCATCTGCCCAATCTGAGTAGTGTGGCTGATACTCCATCCAGAGGGACCTTGACAGGCTGGAGAGGTGGGTACAAATGAACCTCATGAGGTTCACCAAGGCCAAGTGCAAGGTCCTACACCTGGGTTGGGGCAATCCCAAGCAGAAACACAGGCTGGGCAGAGAATGGATTGAGAACAGCCCTGAGAAGGACTTGGCGGTGCTGGTGGGTGAAAAATTGAATACAACCCGTCAATGTGCACTCACACCTAGAAAGCCAACCAAATCCTGGGCTACATCCCCAGCAGCGTGGCCAGCAGGGCAAGGGAGGGGGTTCTGCCCCTCTGCTGAGACACCCCCCCCCCCACAGCGCTGCATCCAGCTCGGGGGTCCTCAGCATCAGAAGGACACGGACCTGTTGGAGCGGGCCCAGAGGAGGCCACGGAGCTGGTCAGAGGGCTGGAGCCCCTCTGCTGTGGGGACAGGCTGGGAGAGCTGGGGCTGTGCAGCCTGGGGAGGAGAAGGCTCCAGGGAGATCTTAGAGCAGCTCCCAGTGCCTGGAAGGGCCGACAAAAGTTGGAGAGGGACTTTTTACAAGGGCCTATAGTGAAGGAACAAGGAGGAATGGCTTTAAATGGAAAGAAGGAAGATTTAGTATGTCAGTATTAAAGAGGGCTTACAAGAAAAAATGGGGACACACTTTTTAGTAGGCACTGCAGTGACAATACAAGGAGGAATGGCTTTAAACTGGAAGAGGGTGGGTTTAGATCAGATATGAGGAAGAAACCCTTCCCCGTGAGGGCGGCGAGGCGCTGGCCCAGGCTGCCCAGAGCAGCTGTGGGTGCCCCATCCCTGGCAGGGCTCAAGGCCAGGCTGGATGGGGCTGGGAGCAGCCTGGGCTGGGGGGAGGGGGCCCTGCCCCTGGCCGGGGGTGGGACTGGGTGGTCCTGAAGGTCCCTTCCAACCCAAACCATTCTGTGATTCTAAGACCTTCAAGTTTTCTTCAAGTGAATCCAACAGGCAAACAGGAAAAAAAAAGTTTTCAAAAATATTATCTGATTACTGAGCATGTCTTGTGTTCACATGTGGTCTAAACTCACGTCAGCAGCACCTCGCTTTGACATCATGGAAAACCAGAAGCAGTTTCTTCTGGATGTTTTTTGTGGAAAGCAAAGCCAGAAAATAGTTAAAATTATTAACAGAATTTCAAAATGCAATTTTAACATAATAAAGTGAATAGTCTTGCAGAATACAGCATATTTTTTAAAACTCTCTGGAGAAAGCTGGATGAAATACCACTCAGGATTTGTCAGAAATGCCATTTGAAAACTTAAATGCCATTTTTCTTGAAGCACTATTGTATCAGCATTCTTTCTGCTTGGTGGCACTAAACTTGAGACATATGGACTAGTGTCCTTTCACATGACGTGTGGTAGAGAGATACTGCCTGCAGGTCATTACGGAAATTATTTAATGGACTTTATTGCAAGTTTTGGCATGCCAGAAGCTTTGGGAAAGGAGCCAATGACCTTGTCGTTAATGGTAACTCCTACTGCTGTCACAGATTGGGTCAAACATGCTTCTTATTGGGGTATGAGATCATTGCAAAGTCACCCAAATGAGCAAACATCACTGATGGATTCAAGTATTCCAAGTGCAGAGCAAAATACTTCATGTTTGTAAGCTATTTAAAGAAGAGGAAAAAGCGGCATTTGGCCACTGAATACCTATTAAATAATGCTATTTACAGCACAGATGTGGGGGTTAAAAGAGTTTGTTTAGCTTTGCCTTTAGAGAGCTCAAGCTCAAGGAACAGAAACTAACAAAAGACGTAAGTAACACTGGGCTTGTGGGTGCTAAACCCTGGACTCTTTTCCGTCCAAGGTATTTCTGAGTGTCTGTAATTCTAGTTGCAGGTGAAGGTTTGTTCTGTCCCCAGAGGCTGTTTTAAACTGCTGTAAGACACTCACAGCTACCTAAGACTTTCTAGTCATCTCTATGCAATATCTTACAGGCTCACAGTGAAAAGCACAATAGAAGTCAGATCTTTTTGCTATGAAGGCCCTTGGATTTGAACTAATAGCAAGGTAAGTCTGTGAGCATCAGCTGAAAGGCCACTAAGATATCAGCTGGTACTATAGAAGTACTGGTCTGCATGAAGATGTTTAGAAAAATGCTGAAAATGGGCTCAGGTTATACCACATTAAAGTCCTGGGGGTGGTAGGGTGGGGGTGGGGGGGGCGTTATTAATTTGGAAGTAAATTTGCTGGTTTTTACACTTCACCATCTCTATCAGCTGCATAAATGGTTTCGTTAATAGATTTCATAAATTTATCAGAAGTTTCCTGAGTGTCCCAAAATACAGATAAACCCTACCTCAGATAGAGAGATTTCATTGTATTTTTGACACATCATCAAGCTGTTCTGGTCACGTTATGTGCATAGAGGAAATCCCCTTTCAGTAGAAGACATCTTCAAATCAGCTCACAACCATTAGACAACTTTCACAGAAGACATGGAAGGGGATTCTTTGTGCTTCAGAGAGCAAATCATGCTTAGAATATTTATTATTATCCTGGTGCATCGAAGAGCTATTATTTTAATGGAAAACCCTCTTTCTCAGACTCAAACATATATTTTAAGCACATTCTTTAAATGAGATCGGGAAACAAAACATATTTTAAATGAGATACAGTCACGGAGACCAGCAGCACTATCTCAGAACAAGGTGATCTGCACATCAGCTTTTACAAACCAGCTTTATTCTCATGCCAATTAGGTTGTACAAGTAGTAATTGGTAAAGTTGGTAATTTCTTTAGGCGCCGAGTGTCTTTTTGCCATGTGGACTTTGGTGTTTGGCACCTGGGCTCTTCCCTGTCAGTCTTCATAGCACAGTTGCAAAATACGGAGCAACAGCCCATAAAATAAACCTAATTTCTGGAAATCACTTATTGCTTTAAACCAGATTGCTTTAAAACCACGCGTATATTATTGCTTTGAAGCCTTTGATACACTAAAACACTGTGGTTTGTGGGAAGGGATGTTTGTTTTGCTGGTTTTTCTGAGTAGCTTGAGAAATGTGTTGGTAGACTGAAGTCACCCGACTGAGATAGGCTGCTCTCACATGCACTGAAGTCAACAGATTACATTTAAGCATCTTTGGTGGGGTTTTGATCAAGCTTATGGTGAGGGTTTACATAAAAAACACTTCATCAGGTTATGCTGGCTTGGGATGAGGTTCACCAACTGGTCAAGACACCATGATGCAATTCAGTTCAGCGACAAATGCTGCTGTAGCAGTCATACCTGAATTAGCCCTGATACGCTTTTTTTCAATCTTTTCTCACCAAACTGTGATGAAGTCAATCTGTTCCAACCTTTTTAACTATCCTCAAAGTTTCTCACTAATAGCAAATCCAAGTTTTTCTTCTGCTGCTTTCAAATCTGTTTGTTACTTGTCTTATTTTCAGGGAATGATGGATGCGTGGATCTAATATACTGGCAAACTTTAAGGTTATTGCACTCAGTTTTGCTACAGGAATCTCACCCACCGGTTATAGTGTGACCGGGGTATGTGAATCTGATTTTTTTTCTTTGGAAAAGGTATTTGAGCATGTTTACTCCTGCAAGAGGGTTGCCAATTAGTTTAGGAGTTGTTTGAAATAGCTTGTTGAAAAATCTAAACAAAAGCTTATTGTCCAAAAGAGCTGGAGGGGCGTCAAGTGGCAGGAGGTTGTAAAAACTGCCTTCAGAGGGATGTTATTACTTCATCACTGTGGCCATAAAGAAAAGCTTTTACCAGGAAGGTTAACAAGTTCAATAAATGTTCAAAGAACCTCACAAAAGCTTCTCAGTTTGGAAAAAAACATGAGCTATTTCTTGATGCCTTATGTTTTGAATGTGGTAAAAGAGAACTGTTGTCACACAAAGTCATGCTGTGATCTTCCCAGGTTTCACAAGCGAGGCAGAATCAGGCCAAGATAGTTTGGGATGAGGATGTTTTAAAATGCCTCCTGGAAATGGCCTTTGGGATTAAAGCCATGAGCCCGCCATGTGCTTACACAGGGACACGTGTGCATTCAACACAGTTTTTTGTTTTGTGGGGACTACACATGAGCTTTGAGTGAGGGAGTACTTGCATCCTGCTTAATCAAGGCTTGGCAAAGTGCTGTTTTGCCCTTTGAACTGTTGTTGCAATAGTTGGGAAAATGCTATTTTGGATCAGATATCAAACCAAAACCCCAAGTCATTAAACATGCTCTAGAATGGAAGATGCTATACAATTATATGTGATTACTGAATGAACGTGCTTCCTAAGTGAACAGAGGCAGCCAAACCAATTCATTTAACCATACAAACAATGAACTAAAAGGCAGAGCCAGGGGAAAAAAAGAAAAAAATAAAAAGAAAAAAAAAAGATTAATCAGCTTGGGATAAGGCATAGTATTTTCCAATTTCCCCCCCCCCCCCCCCCCCAGTTTTCAGCTAGTTATAGAAGGCCATATCAGTACTCGCTGCTTTGGGATCCCACCAGACACAAATGTTGCAGGTCTTAGCTTATGTAGTACAGTGTTGATCATCCTGAGGACTGTTCTAGAGGTGTGCTGATAATAGTGGGCCAACTCTGAAACTCCCTGTTCTAATACATATGCTTTGTCTGCTGTTGATGACGCTTCTTGGACTGGTGACAACATGTCTACGTCTTCTGTTGTTTTGTCTTTTTAAATTATAGGAGTTGGAAAAGAAATGAGAAAATCTGTTATAGGATCATACATTGAGGTGAAGTGTTAGCCTCTGCTAGCTTAAGCACGTGGCACAAAAATAGCTCAAATGCTATTTTCCCTTGGGATCATTATTCTTTAATAGAAAGTTTCAGTGTATCTGACTTTGAGGGAAGACAAGTGATTGCTCTGGAGAAGGAACTGACAACAGGCAACCTTTTTTGCTCTGAAAGTAATTCTACAACCTCAGATCAGCCTCTAAAACATCTTTTATGTCAGAAAAATTAAATCAGTTACAGCTTTCTGCTTGCTCACAAGACACTAACTTTGCACAGGACCATCCACACCAAAGCAGCTCAGTAGCCTTTTAGCACATGTGGTCCATCACACCCACCCACCTCAAAGCGATCATTACCAGTCACTCACTCTCACTGGAGACTACATTGAAAGCCCATGTATATCAACCAGAAGATGGCTTCTGATTTCAGTGGAGCATACACTGAGGCCAAAGGCTGGTGGTTCACCACTGAATAAGCACTGGGTTTGCAAGTGGTTGCAAGGACTGTCTTCCAAGGAACAGGCAAAAGTCATAAGCTCCTGTAGAGGTACGGTCATGAAATATCCCTTGCCACATTGCCCAAAGTCCTTGAAGGAAATTGGTCTCGGAATTCTGCTTGACTTAAAGTCCCTCCTTTTACTGCATCTGCATTTTCAACTTACAGAGGTGGTATTATGATTTCCTCACTTAATCTGATGTGTAACGGTTGTGCTTTCCACCCCAGAAGTGGTTGCATTTCACCAGTGGACAAAGTAAACCCTTCTGTAGAATATTTATAGAGATATTTAAGGCCCTTTGAATGGAAAGCCTCTGGAGGATGATCTGTTAATGAGTATGAAAGCTAAGCATACATAAGGAGAAAAAATATCAATATACACATTGGCTGGGAGCCCACTGGCTGTGAAGCCTCCCAGGACAGTATTTGTACCGAAACCTTGTACACTAATTGGCTATAAGTGCCTTCAGGACAACATAGTGCTGTTACACCAAATCATCAAGACTTTCTTGATCTTTGACTTACTAGGTACTATTTGTAGGTCACAACATTTTGACTGACTCTTCACTGATGAAACCTGTGCATCCATTTAGAAAAAATTTGTTGGAGGGGACATCCAGGCCCTCTGATGTGACAAGGAGGGAAAATGGATGGGTACTACGATTACTGCTGATGTACAACATATTTAGATATGATACCTGACATCCACTCCCTCCAACCAGTCATACAGGACAGCTATATGCAACTTCCTAACCCTCCTGTCAGTCCAGGTTGGATGGGGCTTTGAGCAACCTGGTCTAGCAGAAGGCACAGGAGGGATGGACCTAGACAATCATGAAGGTCCCAAACCATTCCGTGATTCTATGCTTCTATGATTCATTGAGTGTCTGAAGACACTCAGCAGCCCAGTCACTTGGTCAGGCATAAAACTGTGGTCAGGATGGTAGTTGTTGTGGTTTAACCCCAGCCAGTAATCAGGTGCCACGCAGACACTCACTCACTCCGCCCTCACCCAAGGGAGTGGGGAGGAGAACTGGAAAGCAATGCAAAACTTGATGGTTGGGACAAGAACAGTTTAACCATTTTGATAAAATGAAAACAAAAGAACAATAATCATAACAGTTATAATGAAAAGGAGGGAGAAGGGGAGAGGACCAAAATCCAAAGGGAAGGGAGAAAAGAAAGCCAGCAATGCACAATGCAATTGCTCACCACCCACTGACCAATGCCCAGCCAGTCCCCGAGCAACGATCGGCAGCCCTGGCCAACCCCGCTCCAGTTTATATATTGAACATGATGTCCCATGGTATGGAATAACCCTTTGGCTAGTTCGGGTCATCTGTTCTGGCTGAGTCGCTTCCCAGTTTCCCGTGTCCTTCCAGCCCTCTCCCTAGCAGAGCCGAAGAAACAAAAAAGTCTTTGACCACCCTGTTCCCACACCAAATCCCAAACACAGCACTGCACTAGCCACCAAGAATAAAAACAACTCTATCCCAGCTGAAACCAGGACAGTGGTCCATGTCTCTTCATGCTCTGTTGGAATTAAAGGCTTGAGGTGGAAAAGCTCAGCTGACAGTACAGAAAATGGGCAACAGCTTGATGGCAGGCAGCTATTGGCGTCTACAGCAAACTCTAGTCAGAGAATTTAGTGTTTGGAGAGCTGAGCTAGTTTCTCTAAAACTCATACTTTCAGGGTGGGACAATAGAAATAAATGTCAGTCCAGCTCTTTCTGATGCCTTGGAGAAGGTTATTACACAGCAATGTTTGTATTAAGGAATCTACAATAAGTGTTTTCGGGATGCCGTGCAGTGGGAACATGGGCTCTTGGCACAGAGGCTAATATTTGGCTTGGTCACACACAACAGGAGGACCATCCTGCACCGTGTAACCTCAACCAACGCACAGCAGAGAAGCACAGAGCAAAGCCAGGGACTAGTTTGGGAAAAACTGATGTGTGATCAGCTAGCAAGGATGGATCAGATCTGGGAGAAACCGGGGAACCAGTCAATGATCAGACCATGGATGGAATTCAAATTCCCACCAGGCTTCTCTTATAGCTTGTTATAGCCTGTTAAAACATCCTGACCGCCAAGTTTCCCAGCACAGAAGAAAAGATAATCCCAAAGCAGAGTAGAGAAAGCTCCGCATTGGCATTTTTCTTCCTGCCCTTCCACCTGCAAAAGGTGGTCCCTTGAACCCCTGGCAGAAGTAGGCAAAAAAATGCCCAATTTTGTGATGGTTCAGATTTTCCTTTAGAGGGAAAAACCTAATTTAACTGAGTTGTTGCCAAATAATACCATTTTCCTGAGGATCATTTTACAGCATGAAGCTTAGAAGGATTTGCACGGTAGAAATTCATTTGTTATTCTATGTGGTACTGCTACTTGGGTTAAAGTGACAAAATATTCATGTAGTGGGTGATGCATCCATTTCTGCTCTGTGCCTCCTCCTCGTACAAGGCCGTTCCAGTCCAGGTCAGTGGTTTCTCAGCATTGCTACTGGGCATTTCCCCAAAATGCTTTCGGTTTTTTCTTATCACGGAGTTACTAACAGGGACCTCATGAGGGCAGCATGTCCTCTCTTTTTCTTTTTTCCACCTCTTTCCTTAACACTGCTCTGCTTCCAGACCGAGTCAAAAAAAGAGCTGTGTATGCACTACAAAGGGCACTAAGCTGCTTTAATTAATGAGGGTCTCAAAGGCAAGCTGGTGATATCCCACTCGCAACACGCTGGTGCTATACAAATTACTGCTGCCCTGCTTTGCAGATAGGGAAAAGCAGCTAAGTAAACCCACGTAACATGCTCAGAATGCCTGACTGGCAATCAAGGAAGGAATAATCATTGCAGGTGGCTTGCACCCAACTGCCATGCTTTGTCCGTAAATTTAGTCATGCACCCTTTTGTTCCAGTTCCGTTTGCTGGAGGGAGAGCTCTGATTTGAGGCAAAGGAGACAAAACAGGACAGAAACTATGTCTATGTATGAGAAGAAGAGGTGACATTGGCAAGGTCCCTCTTCTAGCCTGTACAGAGGCACAAAACCAGGTTGAAAGCCCCCAAGCTACTTTCCTTCCTTTTTTAACAGGTAAGTTTGAGAGCCAAACCCCAGCAAGAAGGGAAGGGAAATGCATCTGTCAGGAAAGGGCAAGTAAGGGAGTGCGAGAAGACTGAAACCAGAAAGGGCTGATACAGCCCAGTGCAGAGGAAGGGACAAATTTATCAAGACTCTTGCAGGCATAATGAGGAATGTTAGGATGACGGAGAGATCTCAAAGCACTGGAGAAGCTCAAATGTACTTAGTATCAAGCTAAACAACTGCAGAGGAAGGGGGGAGGTTGCTGAGCTAAGGCAAGACAGGGCCACAGGAAAGCAAAGATGTCCGTTTCTCAGAAGAGACTGTCAGAACGATTTTGCGAGGGCTGGTCTGTCATGGGCAGGAGCCTACCTCTTGTTATGGCCAAGGGAAGACAGCAAGATAACAAGACAGCAAGAATATAGCCATATCATCCTGACACTGTCCCAGCAACAAGTAGCGTGGTCATCACTTAGAGGTGACAACTTGAGCTTCAGTTAACATTTAGGTTATTTTACAATATGATCTCTTTCGCTCTGGATGCTGGCAGCCCCTCCCCAAGAAACCTCTATGTTACATAGTCAAGGGCATGAGTAGGAAAACGTAGGTGCACGGGGAGGTACCTACAGTACCAGGACACCCTCAGTGAGTCTTCTGCTAAATCAAAATCATTAAACACACCACAAGCCAGAGATGAATTCACTCCTATGCTCCTAAGATTAGCAAGAGAAGGGAAAACCAACTGCAGAAAAACAGCTTGGAAGGAGTCATTTGTCCATGAGGTCAGCTTGGAAGGGTAGTTGAAACTTCTGTGAGACTACCATGTCCTGGGCTGGTACCTTGGGCACAAAATAAGATCAAAGGAAAAGTCCCCTCTTATAGACCGGTGGTAAGTAGGTAGGAAAGAACAATACTCAACAGCAATCTTAATTAATGGGACTTCCAGCACAGCCAGGAGTTTTGGGCAGAACTGGTTCAACCTTGCAGTATGGACAATTACAGGACATTTGTTAGTGCAGCCCTTTGCAGGAATGGATCCTTTCTCCTTCCTCTGCTTTGCATGCAGCAGCTGTGCTGATATAAAACTTGTTAACTGAAAAAATTGCTTAGGAAAAAGCTTTGCAAGAGCTGACCTCCTCCCATTTGTGCCAAAGGTGGTTTCTAGTGACTTGTCCAGTCAAACTGTCAGAAGTAGTTTGGGCTTTTCTCGCCACGCACTTCCAGACAAGTCACTGGAAACCCAGCCTTAATGTTTGCTGGCAGAAGACAGACCAGATCAATTCTACTAGGGGTGAGGAAAAGGGGGAACAAGCAACACACCAGGTTTATCTTCTGGAGCAGGAGACTTTCAAACTCCACCGGCCAAGCCTCAAAAAGGCAAAATACAAGTTTGGCTTTCACCTTGACAAGCAGCAGCAGCCGCCTGTGAAAGTCAGCCAGCATTGATGGACCACTTCCATAGCTCACAGGCCAGCCCCAGCCCCAACAGACAGCAGGTTAAACCCTTGCTTCTTACTAAAAGAGCCCACATGAACAGCAATGTGTGCTATTTCTGGAGCACTTTGCACCGCCAGTAGTAGAAGGCTGGGGGCTCTGACAAGTGCTGGAAGGATTTCCTCAGCCAAAGGCCAGGGATGCAATCCAGCCCTGTGCACTAGGCAGCAACAAAATCCAAAATAATTTGCCAAAAGGTGCAGGAGGGCATGAACTTTCTGCATCTGCTTAGTAAAGGAGGTCTATAGACATAAGCTGCTTTAGCTCCTTATACACTCACAGGCAAAAACCCACCCTTAAACCTTAAAGATTTGCTTAGCCTATCCTGCACATCCCATGCAGTGACAGTGCAGATCAGCATGGGTCTGCTTTTGGACAGTTTTCTCCCCATGAAAGCCAAGGCACAGCTGCAAACACACAAACAACTGCTGTAACATGAACCCAGCCACACACCCCTGCAGCACCAGAGAGACCAAAGCAGCCCACTGGTTTTGGCCAAGTTTATTTCTAGAAATTTGTACAAAAATTGATACTCCATAATACAGTCTATCAAATATGATTGATGAACATTTGTCTTTAGAGGCAAGATTCCAGGAATGTGAAGTACTGTCCTCTTGCATGGAAGAAAGGCACATTTTGGAGCTCAAAATACACTCAAATGAACCATTGAAAAGGCAGGTCAGATATGCAAATAGTGCAATGTTTCAGGTTTATACATAAACACATTGTACTCCGAAGAATTCTCACTACAAGCAGCGTTAACATCCACGTAAACATTTTATAAACACTTTTTTAAAAAGTTGCTCACTTTAGAACCTATGCATGAAAAGGCTACTCCTTGACATTCACTGGACAGAATATTTAAAAGCCATCTTTGGGCAGAAGTTACTCCTAGCTTTCCCCAAATGCTTTTGGGATCCAAAACACTTGCCTGAGTAGTCCCACTGCATTTAACCCTACAGGCTATCCTAAGGGTCTGCAACACTGAGGCCACACAATTGCACCATCCCACCGCTCCTAGAACTCGTCCTTGGAGTTTTGTGGCTATGCAGGAGTCCCATATTTCCAGCTACATCTCTATGTAGAAGCAACACCTGGGACAGACCTGCTTCTAAACTGACATTCAAAATACAAGTGGTGAAGTTAACAGCCTCCACACTATGGACAGAGGTCCACCAGACTCTCATCCCTTTGTTTGCTGCCCCACCCACAGGAGGTGCCATACCAGGGTGTCTGGCAGCCTCCTTGTGCTTTCAGAAAGGGCTTTTCCAAAGCAGAAATGCCCTTGTGCTATGTAAGCATGTCTCAACATGGCTCTTCTGCAACATGCCTGTAATACTGCCATCCCACTCAAATCCTGCTGCTTTTTTGATTGAAAACCAGATGGATCCCACTCTCCCCCAAAATAGCTTGTGCTATCGGGTACAGTAGCTGTAGGAATGTTTTTAACCCATTACTGGCAATAGAACAGCATTATATAGCAGATTACAAAGGCAATCATTTCCCCCATCCAAATCCTCACAAGCAATAGGGAGTTGTGCTTTTTTTTTTATAAAAGACATTTGTAATGGGATTTATCCAAAGCAAAGCCTTTTTTGTGTGTGTAAAGTGGTCTAGCAATACTTTAAACACTTTCTTTACGGACACATACACCCACGCATGCTTTCAAGTACACGATGACAGCTTGGACTCCTGGAGAAGATGTGTTTATTCTGAGAGAAGGAGGTGCTGCTGAGCCAGTCCCTTCAGTTGACTTCCAAGGCCTCTGTTTCTGGCAGGCCAAATTTGCTCTTATACTTGTCAAAGAGTTTGATCAGGGAGTCCACATATATGCTGTGGTAGAAGTCCACTTCCCTCTGGGATGGATTATCGATTTTGGGGATGCTGATGGGCTCTCCAACTAGTAAAGAGAGGGAAAGACCCACATGTTAGGTTGAATGTTCCTGTACAGCCTGCAGATTTGTCTTCTATGGCCACAGCTATGGTAGTTCAGCACATCCACCCTGGCATAGCACAGCCTGCCGTTATAGCAGAGGTTTGCCTCATTCCTCCCAGTTCTGCTATGCTCTGAAGCACAATTTTCTCACCACATCTGCAGCAACACCCAGATTCACTTTAGCTACACAAATGCCATCAGAGCAAAGCCTCTGCTGTGCAAGGTGGTTGGAAAGTCCCACTTCTTTCTCCTTACAGCAGCAAGGTAAATCCCTCCTCAATTAACAGGAACCAAGACTAAAAGCTGCAGTTCTTGTGTTCCCTTATACACACCACAAAAGCAATGTGGCTTTCCCCCCCACCCCCCTTCCCTCAAACCCTTGCTTCTTTGGGTTGGAAGACTCAAAGGCAAATTTTAGAGTTGGCTTTAAGATTCAGCTGTCAGACAGCATCACACTGCCAGTCCTAGGAGTGCATGGGGAGGCAGGCTGCTTCTCACTAACTATCCAAGACCAGAGAAGGTAGCAGCTACAGCATATTTTCCCCCAAAAGAGCTCACTTGCAAAAGTATCTGCCAGAAGAACATGATGGAAGGCTTGTAGCCTCTGGAAACTCTTCCAGTTAGTTCTCAGCTATGCTGGAAGGTTTTATACAGAAGGGAAAACAGTTTTATAGTCAAGACTCCAACACCAAACTAGAGTAGAGGTATGGCATAGACTCAAGTACACTACTACCTAGAGAAGCACATAGCACATTCATACCAAGACCTTACCAACAGTAGTGATGGGCTTGGAGTAAGGTAACAATCCCCAGGTGTTGGAGGAGAAGAGGCCACGGCCATGAAAGATGCATGGAGCAAAGCCAATGTGCTTCTGAAACTTCTTCTGAATCCATCTTCCCCAGGAACCCTCCTCAAAGATCACCTGCTTGTACACTTCATTCTCCCCAAAGGAGTAGACAGGAACCAAGTCCGCACTATAAAGATGGAAAGATGTTAGGACCCCACACCGCTGGTCTGCAGTCAATACTACAGTACCACAGTCACACACCTTTGAGGCTGCACATTTGCAGATTTTAGTGGCCAGAGCTCTCTTTGCAGCACAAGGTACTGACATAGGTCAGCCAGACTTGACACGATATAGTAGATACACTTCTAAGCACGCAGGAGATTCATACTTGCAGTGGGCCTGTGAAATACTACCCAGTCAGGCATTAAATACGCTTCCATATAGTCTCATCTGATTTTTGACGGACACCCCATTCCAGACACATGGGATCCCTGGAGATCACAGGGCCTACATAGGTGATGCCCCATGCAGATTACTGACACCGGCCTCCCCTTGCCCTGGAAGCTTCCTGCTGTCCTAGGCATCTTCCCACCCCATCCCCTGCTCAGAGGCAGAAGCCAGAAGACAGACTCATGTGCCTGATGCTCTCTGTGCATGCATCCACACAACACAGCAAGACTGCAGAAAGGAGAATCCATTCAAAACATCAGCTGCTTCAGGGGATAAAAGCACTTTTTGTATGCTAGCAGTACTGCTCTGGCATTGAGGTTTCCTCCTTACCCATGCCGTAGAGCCAGTTTCACAAATCCTTTCCGGTTTTTCAGTGTCACAGAGTTCTTCCCCGGGGTGCAGTTCAGGGACTCAGCTGCCCCTCCAACCACAATGATGATGGCATTGCCACTGCCGTTCTTGGACAAGATGTAGTCTATGCTGTCACGGTTCACAGGACATATACCTGCATATCCAGGAGACAGACATAAGGGTCAAGCTGCAAGATTAAAATGATCCTGAAAATACCAGCCATACCTGTAGCAAGAAGTTTGTGCCTTGATTTGTACGTTGAGTTGTCCAACTTCCCTGGGGTCATAGAGGCTTGGGTGTATTATCGGGCAACTTGTTCCTCAACTAAACCAGCAGTTAATAGACCTGGACAGCACTAGACTTTGTTAGAAACAAACTCCACCAACACCAGCTCTCCAGAACTTGCCCTTAACACAAAAGGCTTCAGCAAGGGTTTTCTTCTGTACTTCATGATGCCAAAAATCAATTGCCTAAGACATCCTCCCTCTAAGTAAACTTTGCCGTATGAGCTGGTTTATCCTTGGGGGGAAGAAGCAAAGCAGTTGTGTCATTTTGGTGGGTGAGAGTCTGAATTTGACCAGCTCCTCAGCAAAACCAAGCAGCTGAATAGATTGTGCCTTGGGAGGATGCTTTAGTGATAGAAAAATAATAAACGAACAAGCCTTTCCAAGACAGATCCATTACAAATTAATCTAAAAAACCAAATTTTCCTGAAATATCAAGCTCTTGCACAGCAAGAGCACAATCCTCTGCTGTCCTGGAATGGAAGAGATGTATGGGGCAGAGTGCTCACATAAGTCCATGCTCTGAGACAAGTGTCTGGGAAGGCCTTTCCCTCTGTCCCACACTGGAAAGGGCAGGACTGCACTACCAGTCACAGTCCTGCCCTAAAGCTGCAGACCCCCACTCCCAAGGACCTTCCCGTTCAGCTCAATGAAAGACAGCACCTTTCATTTCTACTCTGTTGCTCTAAAATGCCGTCTGATTCTCTGCTCCCGAAACCTGTGCTTTTCTCATACAGTTATTGTCAGAGCTTGCTCATGCCTCACATTGTTGGCCAGGATAAGCTGAGAAGTGATATGCCATCATTTACATTCCCATCCACACAACATGTCTGAGCTGTGCTGAGTACTTGAGGTCATTGCACTAGGAAGGGCAGTATTACACAATTTAATTTTAGAAGCTGATTCTGCACATCTCATGGTAGTCATCACTTGAACCAAGAACTAAATGATGAATGAGTTCTGTGGAATTATACAAGGCAAGTCTGCAAGCCTTCATATGTATCCGGGTATCAAGGTCACCACCTAATCCCAGCTCCAGACCACAGGGGAGCAGACCTCACTGGAGACAGATCAGCTGGATTTGAATACATAAAAAAAATTTCTTTCAGCACAGCTACATCTCTCTGACCACATTTCCTTTGAAAGGCTCAGGCTGTACTTGCTGCCCCATAGGACACCTTCATACTCCATGCTCTGCACCAAGGCTCCCTGACAACACAGCCCAGATTCCTGTTCAGCCCTGTCTGCTGGTCAGGGGAGATTACTACTGCCCACAACACTGAAACCCTTCCTCAGAAAACACAGTGAGACATACAGACAAGTGGCAATTGCTGAACTGTGCTCCTTAGCACATTCACAAAGTATATGGGATTTTTCTGGCCATCTCCTCATGCTTTAGAGGATCCCTGATGTAGCTCTAATCTCTAGTAGGCTATAAAACTTTGTAATATGTAACAGTTGGTCCCAAACCAACTAAGTATGTGTATTGGTATAGTAATATTTGTTAGGATTGCACTTGAAGTGGTTCAGCCACAAAACAAAGGATTGGAGGGAGCTATCAGCACTTCCTAAATGATGTTTAAACCTTCGTAGTGACACCCTTAAGTTCCAGTACAGGAAACTGAAGACAAATCATGGCTTTCTGAAAAGTTTGCTTTGTCCAACAGATCACACCTATAGTATTGCTTAAATCTTATGTATAAAGGAAGCAGAATTTCTTACCAATTTAACTGTAATGCTCAGGGATAGCCAAGCCAACCTTGTCAGCAGTGATGTTGCTAATGTCTTACTCCCACCTTCCTTCCAAAAGGGATGGAAGCAGCTCTGGCTAGCCACAGAATTTGTCTACCAGTCATCTTGAGCAGATGGCACATGCTTTTTTAAATACAGAAAGGCTGTGTGGAAGCTTAATCAACACAACTAAGTTACAGACATGATAAGACTAGAAAGCAGATCCCAACCTGTCATGCACCGCTGTCCTGTAGGATTCCCAAATTATGGAAATTAAGGACTTCACACAGCAACTTCCATCTGGTGCAGGACAATAGAAACCAGCTTGAGATACTGCCCTTCCTAGGCAGGGACAAACACCTTTTCTGCACCAGATGCAGTTATTTTTCTTCTCCCTCACCAAATCAAGGCAGTAATCTTGGAAACAGCCAAACCTAGCTAGTCAGAGCCAAGTATAGCTACTCCTATCTTTCCCCCAGCCACGGGTCAAGATTCAGCCAAACCACTACATTAAGATACCTGTTTTAGAGTCATCTATTGGCGAATCTGTTCCAGGGACAGCAAACGTGGTACTGACCTGTTCAATTCAGAGTTTCCCTCACCTCTGCCTAACTGATGGGCATCCTCACTCCGAAAAGGAAGCTCAGGCCATGCAAGGACACCATTTCTTGAGGCTGTCAACCATGCTTCCTCTGCCCAGTTATAATCTATTAAGTGCTCCATTAAAATACTGGTATCTATTAATGTCATTCAGTACAGATATCACTGCCTAACTCCTGTGACCCATCTGTGGGAATATATTCAGGGAAGGGGCTCTTCTGAACAGCTGGAGCCATGCAATACCCCCAGACTCTTTACTCCTGGCTGGCAGCTAAAAATGTGGTTGGGCGAAGAGGTCAGCTATCACCACCCTAAGTTCTAGATGCGTGATAGCTCACGTGGTAGAGCCTAAGAGCAGAGCTAGTCATGGTATTCACATTTCAAAGGCTCGCAAATATTTTATATTTTCAGTCAGTGCAACTTCTTCATCTACCAGTACGTCCTAATGATAACTAGTACACTTGCTTCCATGTCTCCATCTTCTACACCCATAACTACAGATGCCAGATGTCTTTACTATGCCTTTGGACAAGAGTATCCTTGAGTTAAGGATGAATACAGAGGAGCAGCAGTCCCTGCAGCCCAAGCTCTTCACAATTACTCACAGCTTCCTCTTGACAACTACACAAAAGCAACATTTGTGTGATGCTACCAGAGAGAAGTGGTTACGTGAGCTTCTCCCACAACTTTTCACTTGAAAGAGGGGAAGACAGTTCAGAGGCAAGGGCATGACTAGGAGGAAGCACAGTGCATGTGCTTGCACTTACCACCAGACATTAAGTAGTCCCTCAAAATGGGCATCCTGAAGTTCCCAGCCAGCGTTGCAAGGTATGGTCGGATCCCAGGGAATTTCTGGCTGACACCTGTGGCCTCTGTGCTGAAGTTGCAAAAGGCACCCAAGCCCATGATGCCATGTGGATGGTACCCAAAAATGTAATTTTTGGTTGTCAGCAGATTGTGGGTTTTAACCAGCTAGGAAAGAAAAGAGTGAGCTCACATGAAAACAGGTATTTTCAGGTAAGAAAAAAATAGAGGAAAAAGTCAAAGCCCCCCACTTTTGTCTCTCTTCCCACCAGGCAGAACAGCCTAAGAGCTGGGGTATGGGCTATCCTGGATTTCAGAGGCTGCAGTAAGGGCAGCCATTTAGGCTTCAGTTCCCCAAGCAGAGGGAGAAGAATAAGCAGGCTGCTGGTGGACACAAGATGACTGTCAGCCAGGCAGGAAGAGGGGCTGGGCTGCAGTAGCCTGTGCCCTTTGTTTCTCTACTCCTCCCCAGGGTATTCTTGCAAGCCTCTTGCCCAAACCAAGTCCTTCCTGGCACTGTAGTCACAGCTACACCTTGTTCCAGGCCCTCTCTCAGCACATTAGTGGATCACATCCCAGTACAAAGGGAAAAAAAAATCAGTGTCCCATAGCAAAAGCAAGTTTGCTTAACACCTGAAAAAAGATCCAGCCACTTAACACGCCTACTGGCCACCCTCCAAGAAGGAAAATGTGCAAAAGGGTGGCTTACCACTGGAACCTATCCCTCCTTAAGTTTTGTTCTGGCCTACACAAAGGGCCAACAAGACACCAAGCCATCCACAGCAGTGCTCCAATTTCTGCAGGACATGCTCCAGGAGCAGTGATCATACTGGTTTGGGGCTGTGCAATATTCCTAACCACTTACTCATCTGTTTGCACAGCATGAACATGACAAAGCTGTCTTAGCCATACACAGCAAAACCAATACCATGGTATCACTACTGCCAGAGGATTTTTTTGGCGCTGTAAGTAGCAGCAGTGTCCCATGCATCAGAGCATCTTCCCCTGGCAGTACACAAGCAATCTGACTAAGCACCCAACAGGACTACTGCATCATCCCACAAAAGAGGATCAAATTTAAATTTTTCAGCGCGCAATGGTGCCAATTTTTGCTGACCACAACATCCCAGCAGCTCTCAGACTGGGACAGGACCTACAAGCTACAGTTGCTCCTTCAGCACAGGGTGCTAGAACAACTGCACCCCATCCCTCAGATTGTATATGCAAAGGTCACTGTCAACTCCTACAGGAAAAAACGCAGATTTCCAAGACGTCACATCAGCGTTACATACCCTCCTGCCTTAGCCAAGAAGTGCCCTGGCAGTAAGCGAGCAAGTCTGTTTTGTCAAATCATGCTACAGAGCTGGAGTGCCACTGCGACATGCTGAAGCAGCGTGCCCAGAAATTTGATTCCCTCCTCCCCATGTTCCTGTCACGGTCCCTAGATGAGACTACAGCACTTGTGCTATGTAAGACAGCAGCTGCAATACAGGCATGACAGCCACGGGTTAAGCAAGCTGACTACCCCTCCTCATTGTTTCCTCTGGCTCTGAGGTCATGTAGGGCTCCAGGAAGCGTGTGCAGATGCTTGTGGCTGCAGCAGCTCTGTAGAGCCCTGTGGCCTGTGTCACACCAAGTCATCCTTTCTTCCCTTTCCTTTCTTGCCCAATTAGTAGATGGCTTTGCTTTCACTCTCGAGGGTGAGAGGGTGGTGCCTTGACCAGTTACAACAAACAGGGTTGCCAGACTACAGACTGGAAACCACTCTCCAGGAAAGACTGGAGGGAAAAAAAAAAAGCAACGATTCCGTAAGAATCCCTCCATCCGTCAGCTCTTGCTCTGTTGTAGGACAGACTCAAGGCCTGGTGGCTACAGACACACATGACTTGGACCAGTGGCAGACATTCCTCCTGAAAGCTTTTGCTAGAGCAAGTGGTGGTTTCCAGGTTCCAGACCTCACCCTTCACCTGCACCAAAGCACAGCTGCTTTGAAAAGGAAGCCAGCTGAGACAGAGGGTTTGTCCTTGCAAATCTGGAGCACAAGACATTTGTCAGCTGATCTTGGTAGAGCCACATGTCTGTCTCAGAGTTGTCCTGCTGCCAGCCATGGCAAACCTACTGCAGCCACTCCACCACGTGCAAGGACATCCAGTTCCCAGTGGAACCCGTTGCTGGCATACCTTGTATGAGCCCCAGCCAAGCTGCAGCCTTATCGCTCTGTTTGCTTTCCAAGACCTCCTATTATGGAGCCATAGGGCTGGCAATACCCACCACTTGCACAAGCCGTACAGGAGTAAGGCAAGAGGTATGCAGGGAACCAACTCACCCACACACCTCACCCATGGCAAGGCAGAAGGGGAATATCTGAGCAACTCTAGAGACTCAATGAGAAACATATGCTCACAACAGGGATTTACAGGTCTGAAAGTCAGCCTGGCATTCATGTATATATATACACATATACACACACACGCTTTCCCCCCCAGTTCATCCCATCCAGACTGCCACAGCCCTCCACAGGTTGTCCTAAAACAGATGGGTTCACAGAAAGTGAACTTCTTCCTCTACCCAACTCAAACTGGGGCAGCCAGAGACTGCCAGGCATCAGACAGGTTTGTGCCCTTATCGGCCAGTGGTGCAGGTCTTGGATCTGCTAGTGCATAAACTCAGCCCAGGGTCTGACCTGCCAACAATGAAGGCTCTGCCTTCAGGTTTCCCTAAATTTAGAGTCACAGAATCATTTAGGCTGGAAAAGACCTTTGAGATCATCAGCTCCAACCATCAAGCCAGCATTGCCAAGTCCATCACTAGACCATGTCCCCAAACACCGTATCTATGCGTTTTGAAAAACATCTCCAGGGACGGTGATGCTACCACCTCCCTGGGCAGCCTGTTCCAATGCTTTAATCTAGAAGCAGGGATTTTTTAAGTGCTGTAATCATTTATTTCTAGTCTCAAGCAAGACTGAAGTTTTCCTTAGGAGGCTGTTCACTCACTACTAGTTTTCTTGCACCTTTCCCCTTTACAAGCAAACTCTGAGCTGCCTTATTAGAATGGCCTAAGGAATTGCTGTAGCTGTCATTTGACATCACCCTTGCAACTCTGTTCTGAGCCTCCAGCAGGTTTTTCCTTTTGCCTTCAAGGTCTTTTCCAGTCCCATACAGCCTCAGCGCTCCCATGATGAGACAGAGGCAAAATGTCCTTGCTGCCCCCCAGCTGGATGATTTACAGTGCTGGGACTGAAGCTGAACCTTCACCCCACTGCACTTAACATGCCTGTTCCCAGCTGCTGTCTGAGACCAACCCTATTTCAGTGGGAGCAAAGGTCCATCCATCTGCTCTAGTAATAAGATTTCTTTAAACAAATCTAAGCCCGCCTATAAAAGCAATAAAGCAGTACAATTATGGTAAAAACCCCTAGTGTTAATATTTGAGTGCCAGATACACTTGGAGAACAGTATTTACTATTATATTTGTAGGAATGGGATGAGTAAACAGCACATTCAAGTGTGCAGAAAGGGGACTGCAGAGATACTACTGCTCATCACCAGGAGCCTGCAGAACAGGAAGAAACTGGATGCCTAGGTGGGTGCTCAGCCTGCCTGCAAGCTGAGCAGCACAGTGACCACAGAAGCATGCAGAAAGCAGAAAATTAGAGCTCATCCTGCAGGATCCAAGCAGCAGCAGTGAGCATATAAACTTGCTTAACAACTGAACAGCTGCAATTAGCTGCATCACACCCAGCAGCACTATGGAAGAAATTATCTCACCTCTCCAGCAATGCAGGCCAGGACCTGAAGACCCCTCCAGGCTCTCAGTATTACCACCATGCTACACCACAAACAGGAAGCAAAAGCCTCCACCTCCATTTTGTAAGTCATTTACAACAGCAACTAAGGAGCAGCTTTGCCAGGAAGCCAGCCAAGCCAGAGAATGCAATACAAACGCTGCAAGAAAAGTCTGTCTTGCAGCAGTCCTTGCTCTGGCTAGCTGCCGACTCTCCCATCTCAGCAGGAGACTGAGGAGGTGTCACTGCACACATCTGAAGTGCTCACTGCTTCAGAGGTGAGCCAAAGGTCTGCAGTCCTTGGTCTCTGAAGTGCTGTTGCCAATGGGGATCAGCAGTAGCTGTGCTCACATGCTCAGGTGATGGCTTCTTTACTACAGAAGATCTTTAGCTTGTGTCACTCCCGACATGACATCCCCAGATCAGCAGGATGTGCTCAGGCAGCTGCTGGGACCTGGCTTGCCCCTGCAGCAGCAGGCACACAGCACCATGTTCACACCTGCAAGATCCTGGTCTTTACCTACCAGTTCAGCACCAGGATTTAGCTCACTGGAAGCCTCCTCAGCTGCTTCATGTACTGCTTAGCTTAAAGCACTATTTGCAAGGCCAACCACTAAGCAGCAGACAAACTTAAGCTTCTAGTGCCCTAAAATAGCTTATTACTGTCACAGCAGCTGCAACAAGCCCCAGTGAATATGGACAACCTCTGCTCATGCTGAGGAATTTAGCCAGATTCAGGCTGGTTTCCAAATCCACCCAGCATTACAAAACACAACCTGGTACTTCCAGATACAGGTACAATAGTCCTACTGGTGTTTCAGGCCGGGAGGCACTGCTGACTCAGGTGGAGACCAAGCCTAATCAGCATAAGTATCAGAGCAGAGCCTGCTTTTCATGCAGCTACTCTGCTAGAGCAAGCCTGATCCCAGCAGTAGAGCTGTGGAAGGATGCAGCAGACCTAGGACAAGTGCTAGCACACAACTCTGTCAGAGGTCGGTACTGGTGGCATTTCAGTCTAGCCAGATCCAGCCTGCATCCTCAAGACTGAGCTCACACCAGCCAGGTACAGGGAAACCCTGGCCTTCAGATCTGCAGCCACCCAGGACACTATGCCAAGAGGCCTCCTCTCCCAGTATTTTGGTGCTACAGCTCTCACCTACTGGGAGCTGGGTCCTTGTTCCTGGGGAGGTGGCCTTAGGGGTTTGGAAAAAAAAAAAATCTGTAAAACTGCTTCCTATTTATTTCCTAGAATAGGAGTAAAATCTGAGCTAATATCCTAAATGCAGGTGGTGCCTGTGCCTATATGGATGCAGCTATCACAGCTCTGCATGCAGAGCTTGCAGAGGCAGTTTAGCATTCCCAGTGCCACGGGTGAGATTGTCACTGGTGTGATCTGCCCTTGCAGTGCTCAGTGGACACACTGCACAGGACAAGGTGCAGCAGATTACTACCCCAACAAACCATGAGCCAGGGAAACAAACCAAGCCCTGCTCAGCCATTACAGATTGTCCAGGATCCAGTCAAGGTGAATTCTGCAGACAGAAGATTTAAAACAAGTGATCCTCTCTAGACTGAAGACAGGCAAATAGTTTATTTTTTTTCAAGGAGTTCCCATGCTCTTAGCAAGTTCAAGCCCAAGCCATTCTGGCGGTCGGTACCACTCCTTGCAAGAGATAATATTCATAGGATCAGCCCCATTAGACAACCACCTCTAGCGCCTCACAGCCCCATGATCCATGTCAGCAGCTTTTAACAACTGAACAACCAGCTGGCTGCTCCCCTGTAGCAGGTCAGCTGTCAGCCCTTGTGTTCTGCCCTTTGCACCATTTACCTGCAGGCTCCATAAGCCTGGCACAACTCTGCCCCTTAGTGACAAAGGAATTACAGCCATAAGGGGTTCTCACAAGTGGACTGTGTGAACTAGTAAGTATTTACCTAAACTGAACTTTTTTGCTGTTTTTATCTAAACCATCTCATCTCTAAACCTACCTGAACAACCCGACTGACAAACTTCTAATACCTACAGTGGATCTGACCTGCATGGCTGGTGTGGAGCATGCTTCCATGAAGGCAGATATAAAGACACCAAAGGAGGGGAGAAACAAGGGTGCAGCCATTACTGGTGACCCCCTTGAATCAAGTCCTCAGGAGAAACTACCCCATTTTAGCCTTCAGCAATATCAATACGATGGGGTTTCTTGCAGTACTGTGGATGCTGTACTACAAAACAACAGTTGAAGCCCTCTTCAACACTGGAACATGCTCTGTTCTCCATTAGCTATGAGACCTTGGCTGACCAGCCACTTGCAGCCTGTGCCATCATGATGTATTTTTCCATGTACACCTACCCTTGCCAAGAATTACCTGTTCACAGCAGCAAGTGTGGCAAGAGGTTTGCTCACCAGCAGCAGGTTCAGGCACCCTGAGAGTCCAAGTGACTTTGCAAAGGAAGAATCCAATCTATGCCACTTTGGTTTCCTACTGGAATTGGATTCCCTACTGCTCTCTGAGGCTGGACTGTCTTAGGGGTGGGTAGCTCATCAAAAGCCATGGCAAGGTCCCTTCCTTTTGCTCAGGCTGAATAAAACTTGCCAACAGCCTTACATAATAGTCCTTTCGGCTGTGTGTCCTTCCAAAGAGGATCAAGTTCCCTCCTAGCTGAATTTGGCCCCTGCTCCCTTCCAAGCCCCTCAGCTAACTCTGCAGTCCCCAGGGCAGACTGGCAGCCCTGTCCCCTGCCTGCAACACGTCTGAACTACCAGGGAAAATACATGCAAAAGGTGAGTAAGTCACAAGCTGGAGAAATGGAGCTATTCACACTGCTGGAACCCCCCCTTCCCCAAAGCAGCTAGACTTCAGAGCAGGTTTTACCACTCCCAGTGAAGTGGCAGGACTTCTAGTACACAGGGTTCCCAGCTATTCTTACCCAGTATACTGCTGCCCTAGGGTGTAACTGGAAAACAGGCCAAAACTGCACTAGGTGTACTAGGGAGGAACAGAGGTATGGCTAGGCACAACACAGGGCTGCTGCAGCACAGAAGCTGGAGAGATGAACAGGGAACCTTACTGCCACAGGGCAGATTGCCTCAAGACCATCAGAAGCAGCAGCTTCTACAAATCACAATACCATCACTGGTGTTGCATCTCAGATTTTATAACCACAGCTGCTCCAAGCGGTAGTACAGCAAAGTAAGGCATGTCCTACTTAAAGCTCAGTGTCATGGGTAGACTAGTATAGGTACAACATCATTTCCACAGGGGTTACTACAAAATAGTTAAGTGCCAATGCACAGTATTAAACTGTTACTTACTCTTATTGGAAAATAATCCCTGAAGTACCTCCATATAGCCCAATTTCTCACCCACTGGGATCTTCTTCCACCTAAAGAGAAGAAAACTCGTGGTTTTAAAGGCTTTCCACATGGGTGTCCCCCAAGAAGCCTAAAGGACTCCACATAGTTTGCTGTCTTACTAGAGAAATCAACAGTTTCACTCCTCTAAATGGGACACCTGCATCTTTCACTAAAGTCAGGTGAAACCATCCATCCTCAGGACTTCAGAGTACTTCAAGCTAATTAACAACTAACTACAAATTCACAGTAGTATCTGACCTGATAATCTGTTGTAGTTGGGCAATGGAAAATTCAAGCTAGAAACAGCTCAATGTTCACCCTAGAGTCATCCTTTGGGAAAAGGCCAAGATCCTGGATGATTTCAGTGGTCTTGAAGCAATGGAGAATTGTGCTAATCTGGCTATGAAAGGAGTTGCCATCAAAACTTGTCGTTGCTGTAGTGGGTTCTCAGAGCTGGTTTCTACAAGTTGTTCTCTGAAATAAGAGTTTTCTGCTTTATTTGCAGCAACACTGACTCCACAGGGGACCCACATCTTAATAGTCATGTGACAGCCTGAACCTTGTAAGAGATTGAAGACAGCAAGATCTTGAATCTTTATGCATATAGATCTTTCTGGCCTATAGAAAGAACCTAAGCCTTAAAAATATGCTGCTAAAAGCCAGCAATGGCACAATACTAGTGAGTGTTATCGTGAATTACCCTCAGCATCAAAACCTGCAGTCACTGCTTAGGCCAAAGGCTGACATTTATATGCTTCACTGAATAATGCTTTTGGTCAGCGATTCAGCCAACCACCACTAAGAAGGGAAGTCACCCAATACAAAGTACTTCATTGGCCAAACAGGAGGACAGGGACACTTAAACAATAAGGATCTATTCTGCAATATTTACCTTTCTTTGGTGTATTCCAGTCAAATACCAGCCAGGCTAAATATAGAGCCGCAATTGCCCAGCAGTCTGTGCACAGTATGTACATGAGGATTAAAGTGCAAGCAACACCTGGATAGGTCCAAGAAAGATAAGAAAACAAGGGTGCATCAGGTTTTGGTCTGCATTTACACTTGCATAAAGAGCCTCTTGCCTTTTGACCCTTCTATACTGACGTCTTAGTCTCAATCTGATGTCATTAATCCTCAATCAAATCGGATTTAGCTAAAACCCCTTTATGTAGGACTGAGACAGCTTCCTCTAAAGCTACATGCTTTGAAGTACCTCAACCTCCCCTTCATGGTTTCTCCAGGTCTCTCTTCTATAGTATCTCCAGGTAGGGCAGCTGCTTCATCAGGCAAGAGCAAGACTTCATAAGCATCAAGATTTCCCAGTGGCCCACACCAAGGGAGTTTCTTCCACCATCACACAAGCCTTCCACACATTACACCAGCTCTACACCAGCCACCCCACCAGGGTGCCAGAGATCCCACCCACAAATGATGTTGCCATTTTATCACAAACTAAATTGGGAATGAACAGCAAGACTTACTTGACAGACTGCAATCAGCATCTTTCTCCACAATAATTATCAACAGCACTATGGAGCAGAGCAGCCTGAGGCTTCACATAACAGAAGCACCCAGAGACAAAGTCTTTACTATTTTAGTAGTCTAACAAAAACAGTTCTTGCCATTCTCTGGTACCTCTTGGAAAGAGACCAAGCCAAGAGGAAGGCACTCTTGTTGCAATCAGTTGCATCAGTTAGTAGTTGCTTCTAAGAAATTTATTCTCTGTAGACATTCCCATGAGCAAGTCAGGTAAGATATTTCCAATTGCTTCAGCCTTATTTGTACGGTAGACACAGACTTGTGCTAAACATCAGTAGGTCTCTCTCTAGCTTCTATGTTTTTTCTAGAGCCAGGTGAAGTAATTTATTGCCAAAATATCAAAGTATGCAAGTGCTTTACAATACTCACACACCCCATAAAGCATCTTGCTGCAGTACACATCCAGTAATTAATGCTTATATAAAAGTTAACATTTTTGCATTAAAATTCTTCCAGAACAAAGGCAAAGAAAGCTTTGCTTTAGGCCAAAAGGTAATACTTACCCATGATAAGGAAAGTGAGAACCCATTGCAGCACAGAGATGATTTGGAGTTGTTTCTCTACTTTGGATTTAGATAGCCAGAACAAATCCTGCAGAGCAGAAAGAATGTTTGATCCTGTGCCTAAGAAAAAAAAACACAGAAAGCCACATTTGCACCCTGCACAAAGGTATCTATATTTCCTTTCAAACAGAAGGTTTAAAATCAATTTTTGTGCAGTTTGCTTTTAGAGCAAGGCTTGTCAAAGGCTCATATTTCCCATGGAGTTTGGGCATCCTGGAAGGGGAAGGATTGCCATTTGCAAACATTCAGCTGTTATGGGGATACTGGAGGGGATTAATAGGTAACATCAGTTCCCACTTCAGCAAGCCTCTATTCACTCAACCATAAAAGGGCAGAGGACATTAGCACTGGTCCTAACATATGCCCACACTTCAAACTGCCAATTCCTGGAAGCAGCATTTGATAAGAGAAAAACTCCCGAGTTCACCATAAGATAAAGATCAGCTGTCCCAAACCACAGGCAAGCACACACCAGGCTGTGGTCTGGACTATTGCTCATCCACCCTTGACCAAGCCTGCTGTACAGCTATGTGTGTGTTCACGGAAAGCTCTGCATGCCAGCCTTAGACAGCACAGCTCAAGGGCTGGTTGAGCAACACCCCAACACACAACCCCAAGGATGCACAGCTCCAAGGGAAAGGAAAACTATCACAGCATTTCTAAAGCAATAAATGAGGTGGGAAGGAGTTGAAAGCCACTTTTAGAAGCTTAAACTATTCAGGTAGGGTGAAAACCAACTAAAGCTGAAAGACTTGATTTCTATGAGGAACCACCTACTGTGGTGTCTGCTGATATCACAGAATGACAGCCTGGCTGGGGTGGGAAGGGACCCCTGGAGCCCACCCAGCCCAACCCCCTGCTGAAGCAGCTCTCCCAGAGCAGGTTGCACAGAGCTGTGTCCAGGCGGGTTTGAATGTCTCCAGGGCAGGAGACCCCACAGCCTCTCTGGGCAGCCTGTCCCAGCGCTCTGTCATTCTCAGACTTCTTCCTCACATTCAGATGGAAGTTCCCATGTTGCCGTTTGTGCCCGTTGCCCCTTGTCCTGTCACTGGGCACCACTGAAAAGAGTCTGGCCCCCTCCTCTTGTCACTTGTCCTTGAGATTTGTAGGCATCGATGAGTCCCCCTCTCAGCCTTCTCTCCTCCAGGCTGAACAGCCCCAGCTCTCTCAGCCTTTCCTCACCAGGGAGATGATCCAGTTCCCTGATCTTCATAGCCCTCTGCTGGACCCTCCCCAGCAGTTCCCTTATCTCTCCTGAACTAGGGAGCCCAGCACTGGACCCAGCACTCCAGCTGTGGCCTCACCAGGGCAGAACAGAGGAGGAGGAGGATCACCTCCCCCAACCTGCTGGTCATGCCCCTCCTGATGATGCTCCCCAGGATCCCACTGGCCTTTTGGCCACATGGGCACACTGCTGGCCCATGGGTGACTTGCCATCCAACAACCTCCAGAAAGAAGTGGGCTTTCCTTCACTTCTCTTCATTGCTTTATTTTACAAGCACAATAGTAACTGTCTGAAATGCAAATCAAGCTTCTGGCCTATGAACAAACCAGGAGGCATGCTTACCTATTTCTTTTTCTGTTTAAGGAGCAGCTTGTTATTGGAAGGGATGTGATGCTGCAAAGCAGCTATTATATCAAGTGGGTTCAGTCCCTACTAATGCTGGCAGAGCGTGACACTGCCAGTGGTGATAACCTTAGCAAGCGCCCACACTTAGCCAAGTGAAAGTGATTGCAAATAGCTTCTCCATTAGATGTAGGAAGGTACCAGAATTTTTATTAGTTTCTACAAAGAAATTTTCACTGGTGCATCCTTTAAATATATGAAACATCTCTGCAGCCTTTCCTAACTGCTGCCCTTGCTGACAGCCTAGGCAATAGGATTAATGCACAATACCAGCTGTATTAGTTTTGCAGCTTCTCTGCTGCCCCTCTTCAATGCCATGCCACATTAAGCCTGGACATGGTCCCTATGCTGACAGCTATGTGCCCTCCTGAGAGTTTTCTGTAGTAAAGCCACACCAGAGGCTGCAGCCTAAATCTAGAGCCAGCCCACCCAGCTCAGACCCTTGGCTCTGCTTGTCTACCTTGAGTGAACAACGCTAGCAATGGTTTGGGCATTAACTACTCCAAGCAGACCAAGTTTTGGTCTAGGATAGATCATGTCACTGCAACTGCCAGTAAACTGAAACCTACAGCACTAACCCAGTCTGAAGCAGTAGCTCAAGTTGAAGGCTTTACAGGATAGCATAGCACAATATTAAGAGTGAACTCAGCAAGTCCCTCCCACTTCTGAGATGCGAAAGGAGAACATGTTGAGTTAGAACTATCACCATTGCACTGATTTGCAATACTAGAATACCTAAGCAGGAAGGCTCAGAAATCCCTTGCTGTAGCTCTTCACATTTGGCAGTAAATCCCCAGATCTGGGGTGAGTGATAACTTTTTCTTTACAAAGTCAGAAATCACCTGTCCAAGGGTAAGAGAAATCTGTCCTTCCTGCCAAAGGGCCACAGCCTAGAGGCAGCCTCTACTGCAGCTCCAGGAACATGCCATCCCAAAAACCTGGCTTACAAAATTACACATGGACAGACCTCATGCGGTCCAAGGACTGCTAGATACTTTAAAGGGAGCCTTTAGCAATAGTGATGTCACTGGCCATATCTCATGTCCTCAAAAATAAGCCAAAAGTCTTAGAGACTATTTGTGATCCATAATAAAAGCCCAGCCCCATGTAATTTATCCTTCCAGCACATGCACTTACATTACCAAAACATCTTTGGATTGATGAATTCAACACTCCAGCCTTAGATCAGCTAAATCCCTATCCTCTTCCCCCAAAGAGAACAACTGCCTACCCCTCCAGAAAGGGATCTGTACTTCAGCATTTTCTAGATGCTTTAACAAGTTGTAGGCATTGCTAAGCCTGTAAATAGACCAGTATCGAGTAGCACAAATCAACCTATCAGCTTGTTTCCCAAACCACATTAAGCTTTTTGTGGCAACATTCAACTCTTGCAGACAGAGGGAAGGCATGGGTTTGGCAGACAGCTCCAAACAGGCAGCTGACCACCTGCCCTTGGACAAGTGGTGTCCCGGGTCAGTTATTTCCTGAAAGCAAAAACATCCTTCACAGATCAACATTCCCAGCACCAGAAAAGCCTGCAGTGACCATGGGCAGAATAATATTAGTATTTAATTCCCAGTTAAGGGCATAAAGTAAGTCCAGTGGCATTGGAAAGGGCTGGGGGAATAGGCAGACGTGGCCCCTGGCAAGTGCCAGTGCATGGTCTAGCTTTGCACCAACAACCTGCACACTCCAGATGGATCCAGTGCATGAACTGCAGGCTGGGCAATTACTGTCTTTAGTGCTGAGACAGCTCTTTCCAGCCATTTTTGACCTTGCTGTTCATCACATCAGTCTTAACACTGTGTATTCAACCCCCCATGCAAGCCTTGCCTCCTTTTTCCTTCAGCTGTAGGTAGCCAGGAAGCTTTTTTTGGGAAGACCTTCCACACTCTGGAGAGTCAAGCTGGTTACTGGTGACACAGGGCAGAAGAGCTTTGACAAGTCATCAGAAATCTGGTTTTGGGGGGGCTCAGCCACAGCAGAATAACTCAAAACTGATACCTGGGTTCAGTTCTTTGAAGAAAACCCTTCTTTGAAGCGCTCACCTGTGGGCCCACACCAAGCATCCTTTACATATTAAAAACCCAAAGGAGAATTAAGCATAGGAAAAGCAATTTCTTTAAGTTTCAGGAAATATATTAGCCTAATAACAAAGTTTAACAAGGCACATTAGACATATCTACGATTATCTTTGAGGCAGAAGGATACTGTATACCCCAGCCTTTGGTATCCATTCATATTAGTATTTTCCCAAGGAAGTATTTTGAATCCTGGAGCACCTCTACCTTCTACTGCTGAAGTCAGTCACTTATCCTGCACTGGCCACCCAGTGCAGCCCTTGGAATGTTTTCCAAAGCACCCATTCCAGAAATGGACAGCCCAACATCCACACAGTAGAGGTCTTAGCAAGAGCTTTCCTAGTCTCAGATGAGGTCCTGAACCCCTCAACTCACACTGCAGCTCATGCTCTGGAATATTCATGGGATACTCCCTGCACTAAGCCACACATAGCTCTCAAGGATGCTACTTGTCAAGATGGCCAGAGTAGTGACTCCTCCAGGAGACCTCACTGCTGCCCAGTAAAAGCAGTCATCTGCAGCCTTCCAAGGAAGCTCAGTGATGTTAGCCAGCTGTCTCTCAACTGGTGATGGTCTTACTACACTTTTATCATTTAATTCCAGCAACCACCAAATGCAGGAGATGCTACCAAGGAGATCCTGGCATCAATGAAAGGTTTGATGAAGCATCTGACTCATGCCTGCAATTCAGACTCAGCTAGGGGCAGCATCTGGTGCACTTCATCTGAAAAATCATGGTGTTCTAGCATGGTTTATCTAGGCAGGGAGGCAGAACCAAAGGTCCCGGGAGTGGAAGTAAACAGGACTTCACACTTGGGCACCAGAAAACCCAATCAACCGCACTTTAATTAAGAAGCGGCCAAATAAATTAGCTGAGAGGAAGTAAGCATTACAGATTGTTAAAAATACACTGAAAGCTTGTGAGAGTCAAGCTTCATCTGCAACTTTTTCAAGACAATTAGCATGTTAATTCTTGGCCAAGAATTATACTGCATCACACAGCTTATTTAGAGGAAAACCAAATCAGATCCTTTGAAGCATAAGGTGCAAATGGGCATTTTGAGCTACATACCCAGCAGTGAAGCTGACATGGGAAGTGTAACAAGGCTAGATTAGATAAACAGACCAATACCAGGATACTTGTAAGGATCCAGCCTCCCATGCAAGAGCAGGAGTCTGCACAGAAAGCTGCTACATCAAATGAGACATCTGTAAAACCCCCTCGAGCAACACAAGCTGTTGTGTCTTGGGTTTATTCAGATGCCCCAGCTGCAGTGCAGAAGCTCTCTCTGCTTCCAGCTTTGCTGTCAGTGGTACTAGATAGTGGATCATTTTTTAGAGAATAACAAATTACCAGTGTGGGGTATAGTTATCCTGCCCTGTACACAGCTGTACAGCAGTTTGCTGATGTCCCATGAGACTACTCAATAACTCCACATTATCTGCAGTAATAATGCCTACAACTGGAGGTCAACAACATAGTTAACAGGGACATATGACAACATTTATTTCAGCCACTTTAGGAAAGAGCTGGGATTCTGCATAGCAAATAAACGAATTTGTCATGACATTTATCTCATGTTAGATCTGCATTTACTCACAGCACTGAACTCGGCCCTCAGTCTCAACAGTCACAGCCGTACGCAGGTTAAAGTGATGTAACCATGAGTGTAGACCCAGCTGCCCTAGACCAGCCAAAATGTTTAGATTTAAATCAGCAAGACTTAATAGCTCTAGACAAGAGAAAGAGAACTATCTTACTATATCTCATCAGAGTCCAGGAGAGGCATGTAGGAGCTCTGGAAGAAGGGCTCAGTCATGAGCAAATCCAGACCTCCCAGGTAGTTTTGTCAAGAGGAACCACCACAACACAGCTCACAGCAATGCTGTACTCCCAAAACAGGAGCCCCCAGGTTCCCTCACAAAGCCAAAGTGAAGTCAGCCTTATGTTGCATGTGAGGTTTGGCAAACTTCAAGGTAAAGTTAAGCAAAATAATCTTCCTCACCCCAAACTTCTGTAAGATGAAACAAGATCAGAAAAGATACTTCAGCAAAGGATAGCCCTTAAATGCTCTGGCCACACTAACAGCCTTTCTCAGGAGAAGGGAGGCACCTCCTTGCTGCTCTACTAAATACAAGAATGCCTGGAGACCCTATGGCCAAAGTGAGTCAGGTCAAGGTGAAGAGGTGACAACTACTACCCAAAGTGTCTTGAAGCATCATCCAACCCTACACACTGGTCCAAGGTCTGCTCTGACTTTTGAAATACTGGGTTGGTGTCCGAGAAAGTTCCCCTGCATACACACAGGGGTTGATAGAGGGGCAGGTGCCCAAACCTTTTTTTTTCTAATTAGAATCAGACTTTCAGTCAAATTCACAAGCACTGGGACAAAGCCAGATGCCAGGCAAGCAAGAAGACTGAAGGACAGTATGAGCCATTGAGACTCTCACTCCACAAATCTTAGTCCTTTGCACAGACAAGATACTTTGCAAAGATGTTCAGGAGGTAGGGAAAAAAAGTCTAGTGGGTTTGTTCTAGATGTCCTGTGTAGTGAGGGAAGTTATCTAACATAATCAAGCAGCACATGAGGTCCCATGCATGAACTGCTGTACCACATCACCTCTGTCCATCTTTGACCTGCAGGCTCCCACGATACCACCAAAGCCCAGCCTGAATCTCAGCTCCTCTGGCAGGCACCTGGCTTTGCTATGAACAGGTAGGCTTTGAAGCTGGTCCTGTGCTTTGTTGCCCATGGCAGGCTACAGTACTGACAATGGGTTGCATTGCCAAGGCAACATCTCCCATTTCCCCAGGCAGAAGCACATTATGAAGTTAGTAAGGAAGCACAAATATCACTGCAGGACCCCCACGAGGGACCTCAGAGGAAAATTGACCTGAGGAGCGTTAAGACAGCTTTCCATCACTAAGCAGGATTATCTAGAGATGAGGCCAATCACTGTCCCTAAACCACACTCCATTTTGAATTATGCACGTGTCCTAGATCCATCATTAACATGCCAGTGCCAACAAGGTAGCCAGTGAGGTCTTGGGTCAGCCCTACATATTTTATAAGTCTCCTGAATGATTTATCCTCTGTACTTGGCTTGCAGTTAGCTCCCAGTTTAACAGTTCACATGCTGTCAATTCAAGTTACCTCTCTCAACTCAAAACATCACTTATCTTCTGCTAGTTGTATAGGCAAGCTAAGTTACTTTAAGGACCTATTCTGAACATGGGGAACATATACAGGTCTTTTTGCTGGTCAGTTCACAACTGATCCTACAGCCCCACCTCTAATACCAGCAGGTGCCACATCTTTCTGATGGAGATGAGCAGCTCTGTACGTAGGACTGGACAGGACACAGTGCAAAAGCAAGAGCTGAGGGGTTAATTCACCAGGTTCAGGTCCTCTTAGCTCTGCTAATGATTTGCTTAATCAAGAAGCCATTTCACAGGTGCTTCATCCCTGAAGGAATTAGCAGTTTGCTTTTTCAGGGCAGAAAGTGTTTCGCAACACAGCTCGATCACTCAAGGACACTCCAGAAGGCACAGGGTAAATCGTTGTCCAAGTGTGTTTTCCTGCAAAGCCTGCACTTCTTGCAAGCCCTGACACATCTCTTGCCAAGCACCTTCGCAGGAGGGGCACAAGGCTCTAGCAAGCTAAATATTTAGACTTGTTGAGTTTATTCTTGTGAGATCCCTAGAGCTGCTTTTACAAGCGGGCAAGGGAGCGCACACTTTGGGATTTCCCATATTGTCTCTCCCACGTCTTTAACCCACACATTTCAGCCTGCAGGAAGAGGCGTTCAGCGTCAGCCCATGATGGGTTGTCAGCCACTGGCACCCAACCCGCTCCTCTCCGCGAGGTGATTACTTACCAGCACGGAGAGCTGCGGGAGCAAACCTGACTGTACTTCATAACATACAACCTTGCTTTCACACTGAATCTTCAACTCCCCATTATAAAGCAACAGCAAATTGCAATGCTTTTTCTTTTCCTCCTCTGTTGATGCAAGCGGGGGGTATACAAAATTACAGAACAAGGCTGCAACACTGAATTTTACCGGGCATGTGATGCTGATAAAACTACTACGCTTTCCTTCCTACCGTCGCAAAGAAAGCGGGGGGGGGAAGGAAGCTCCTTTTTAAGCCAAGAGCAACCACCCACACTTCGCCAGGGTGCAAGGGCACTTAGACAAGCCAGAGCCTTCTGCAACAGCTTCAGGAAAGCAGCCCGACCGGAGGGTTAGCTCGCTAAATTATCTTAATTTTTTTTTTCAGCTCGCTAAAAAGCAAAATCTGCGCAGAGCTATAATCCTCACCCCTCAGGGAAGCTACAACCGGCCTCCCCGCCATTGCACATCGCTTCCCCCCCCCCGCCCCTTCCTCCTCTTAAACACCCACCCCTGCAGGCAGGGGGAAGGGGCACAGAACGCGGCGGCGCTTTCGCGCCCCCCCCCCCCCGCCTGCACCTTGTACCGCCGAGATGCTGCTCCCCCAGCGCAGCATCCTCCCGGCACCAGCACCCACCCCCACCCCGGTACCTCGCAGCACCCCGGAGTAGGCAGCGATGATGGTCTTCATTGCGGAGCGGTGCTCAGGTCTCGGCCAGGGCCATGGGATGGAAAACAGCACCCGGCTCCGAAACCCGGCGCAACCGGTGAGCGGGAGCAGCCCCGGCCGCACACCCCTATATAGCCCGGGGCGGGGGGCGGGGGCGGGGGACGGGCCGCGCAGGGCGCCTGGGTCCCGCAGCCCGGGGGCGGGGGAGCGCTGGCCGTCCGCGGTGCCGCTAGCTGCGTGGGCTGGGGCTGGGGGGGCACCCCCACACCCTCTGCAAGGTGTTTCCCTCCCTGTTTACTTTCTCCCCATTGCAGGGGCGGGGGCGCATCCCCCCCAGGCCCCCACTAGCGGTGGGTGCTTTAAGACGCTGTGGCCTCCTCCTTCCTCAAATACTCTCCCACCCCACACTCTGCTGATTGTAGCTTCCCCGGTGGGATCTGGGAGGAAGGTAGAAAAGAGAAAATTGTAGAAATTTTATTAACAGACGCTTTAATGGTTTCATTAAGTTTCATTTTCATTAAGACAGTTTGCAGGTATGCCCAAACCTCTAACTAAGCCTCATTTTCTTCTCCTAACGAGATGTTTAAGGATCTACTCAAATGATCCATAAGAAACAAGGTGTTATTTAGGTATATATCAAGGTTTTAACGTAGCTGCACTTGCCAAGAGATTTCTACACATTTTTACAGATGGGGACAGACTGGTCTGTCCCAGCTCCCATGGCATTAAACCAGATTCTTTGCAACAGAGTCGTGGCTGGCCCAGTTGTTAAAAGGGGGGATTTTGCTACATCCCTGGACAAAGGATCAGGCCTCGACACCCTTTCCTAATTCTAATCTTCTGTAATTTGGAGAAAACAAAAAGGATCTGCTTTTGAGAAGAACTTTGACATCGCACAAGGAAAAGCCCATTGGAAGCAAAGAGCATGTAGAGCTCCCCATATGCAGACAGGTAGCGATCCCCACCGAAATGCCCCCCAAAATGCTTCAGTTTTTGACTGGGTTTTAGGGCAGGAGCAGATTCGAGCCTTGCTGAGCCAGCAGCATTTTCCTGTTGCTCCTGGGGATGCCTCTGCAATATGTACTTTTTGGCCCAGAGAGATGTGTCTATCAGTGTGTTTCACAAAAAAGTGGTATTTTCAGCTGTGGAGACCTTAAATCTGAGATTCAGAGGTGAAAGAGTGATTTATTTTTCTTCTCAGCCCCCTGAAGCATTCCTGTAGCCATCCTTTTGAGTCAAACTGGCACCAGGACTTGTTCACTCCCCATTTGGCCACAGGGCCGTCTTCCAACAGTTGTAGTGGCTTGTTGAAATGTGTATAAAAATGGAAAATTGCAAGAGCCTGTCTGAAGAAAGGGTCTTGCCCAACAACTCTTGGATAAGATCTCCAAGAGGGAGCCCAGAACAGAAATAAATCACCACTACAATACTGCTGAGTGAAAGGGGAATGGTCTCCTGCCTGCCCATGTCCCTTGTTGATTTCGAGTTATCCACAAGTGAAATAAGGACTAAGGTAGCTTTTCTTATCATAACCGGGATAAAAACCTGCAAAAAATTGTACTGCCAGGTTGTGACAGCATAGACAGGTAGACAGAAAAATATGAAAGCGCTGGGACCATCATCTCTCCAGATCCATCATCTTTCTGTTGACCTAGACCCACCTTGTCGTACATTTTGGGTCCAAATTCTCTGAATCCTGATCATCTTCTTGCTGCGTATGCTGCAGTGGGATCCCAGCCTGGAAGGTTGCATTGATAAAATAAATTATTAAAAAAAAATCCCAAACAAAAACCCACAAACACCTCCATGCTTAATGGAGTATTACAACTTGCAGGAGTAAAGACACAACCACCGTAGCCCCAGGCTGAACAGCAGCTTGAACACATGACTTGCAGGTGCAAATTGTGACACCACATTTCCTGGGAGGAAGGAAAACCGAGCCCAGATCTGTGACAACACGACTGAGCCCCAGGACAGCCTCTGCCTTCACAGAACCTGAGCAGCGGCAGGGAACTGGCTGCCACCCACCTCCCATCTCACTTGTTTCACCAGTACTTGTCCTGCAACTTTCTGTTTCCCCCTCCCCTGTTCAGCTCACTGAAAATCAGAAATAATAGAATACTTATTAATAAATATTATTAATAGAATAATCTATTAATATAATATTAACATAATAATCTATTAATAGAATACTTATTATTAATATAATAATCTATTAATAGAATAATAGAAAATCCCCAATAATAGATATCCACAAAATAGTTATCCACAAAAAGGATACTTTTTGCCATCGAGAAGCCACACACGGCTGTGCTAGTTTGATGGATGGTTTTGGAAATGCCCAGTTTGTTTTGCTGGGTGCTTACATTGACACAGGAGTTACACGACCCCGTCTGTTATTAACCCACCTGTCTGGCACGGTTGTTCTTGAACAATAACATACTTTCAAATACACTACAATTACTTCACCTGAGCCTGAAAAACATTGGTTGTGGACAAAGTAACATGGTCAGGACCCAGTCTTCCTGCTCTCTACAGCCAAAAACAATTCACAATAGTTTTAGAGTCCTGTCCTTTATTTCTATTTTTTAGCAGCAGCTGAATCTCACAGCAAAGCAGCAACGAACCCTTAAGCAGTCACAGTTTGTTTTGGTTTTTTTTAGTGCACATAATGAATTTTTAGGGCGATGCCTATCAAATCAAGCTTTTGAGAACACACTTCTTTTTCCCTTCTTGCTTCTGTTCAGGAACTTGAGAACTGTTTGTGAGGCATGGGGCGGGTTTGCAGTACTTTGAGTCAGCCATTGGTGTACAGCTCTATAGCTTTGTTCCTACATGGTTATTTAGCAGCAGAAAATGTCCTATTTTCAAAGCATTAGTGTTCAGTGTCTTCACCCAGAGGCCAGGTGTCTGGATGCATGTATGAAACTGCCTGTATTTGGCATGTCAGGACATATGCACTCAAAGTCAGGCTTATCTGTCTTCAGACTTAAAAATGTAAAGTCATTTCCCTGCCTGTGGTTAACCTTCTGTTTATGGATTTTTAAAGTTTCCTCTTTCCAGGGAGTATTATTTTTAGTAGATTTTTGTTTCCAGGACTGATACAAGTCTTCAACAGAGAGGGTTTATAGCTGCCAGGTTTGTCCATTAATCCAGGCACCTCTACAGAGACTGCAACAACAGCATCTGAAAAGACCCTTTTCTCCCCAGTTTCTCCTGAGCCCACTAAGAACATGATGGGTCTATCTCGGTGGTAGAGACCATAGCTTGGGTACCATGATCAGGTCCAGCTCACCATGTATTTCTTCTGATGCAGTGCGATGAATTCAGGCTGAAAAGAAGGTCTGCTCTCATTGCAGCCCACTCGTGGTGCATGAGGAGCATCCTCATGGAGAGGGAAAACCTTGTGTTGAGCAGGAGAACGTTGCAAGCACATAAAGTCTGTGCTGCCAAGTTGTGGCCCACCAAAGACCTCTCACCAGACCATAGGGACCTCCATAAGGCTTCTGCTTTCATCCCTGCATCTTCCTCTGAGCCGTAATCATCCCCTCGCCAGGAAGGATGGAAGTCTTATCATCAGTAATGTAAATGACAAACCAGACGATAAGATCTGGGATTTAACAGGGAGTTTGAACCCCAGCCAGCCAGCCAGCAAGGTTTGCTTTGTCAAATTGCCAAGCAGGCAAAACAGTGACAAGACCCTTTCTCACTCCTGCAGCGGTTATTTTTCTACCTGCCATAAATGTGACTTTGGTCGTGCTTACTCTGCGTTGCGCATTGCCTACGGTGCTTTCCGCTCTCCCTCCAAGGCCTTGTGTCCTCCTCCTTTGCCAGTTAATTCAGCCATGGGAGCCCAGGAACTGCTCACATGAGCCCAAAATGTAACCTGAGCCTGAAGGTGCCACTTGGGAGGCACTCGTAAAGAGCAATGCTGGCGAAATGTTCTCAGTCACCTGCATCTGCTTTGACGAAGGTCCATTCATCACCTCCTGAAGGGTATTTTTAGCATTTTGTACAGAGGCAGCAGAAAGTCATGGGAGGGTAAACCTCTCCCTCCATCGTTTTTCCTGCCTCAGTGGGAAGAGTTCGCAGTCCAGGTCATGTTTATGGAAGTGTGCTGTTGGTTCATACATCGCCCGAGTGATAGACCTGAATTTTGAGCTAAGGGAGATGTGTGTTCCCACTTCCCCACACGTCACCTGCTTCTCTACAGAGTCGCAAATAAACCCAAAAGCTGTGTAAGCCCTGGGTATGGAGAGGGAAACTGAGGCACAAGCTTGCTGGGGAACTAAGCTGTTGTGTCCTGGAGAAGCATCACAGAATTAGGTAGTGGTAGGAATTTCACGCTTGGTCCTTCACCTCATCAGCTTCAAAACTGGGGCTTTCCTGCTTCCTGGCTGTGGCTTCTGGTGGGATCCTGCAGATCCTGTTCATTAATGTGGGCAGGGGAAATGTTTTGTCACCCCGAGTGAACAGCAGTGCCTGGGTTCTATTTTCTGTCCATGCTTTTGAGTTAGGTATTATGATTTTAGGAGCCCAGACTGGTCCTCTCCAATGCTCCATCCCCAGAGAAATCTTTCCCATATGGGCAGGAGCCAGCCACTTGCAGACATGCAGAATAAGTGTCAGGCAGGGTATCTCTGAACCCGTCAACAAACTTCATGGCCCATCCCTCCTTGCACGAATGACAACCACGGATCATATGCTTCCTCACTGGAGCATAACAGGACAATGAGTAACAGATGAATAAAGTCACTCTGGGCAAGGCCATCTGCATGGTCCAGTGACACCGGCTCATATTTTGCCAGGGTACAGAGCCAGAAAGAGCTGAGTGAGCAAGGAGCAATGCCTCCCTCCCCAGGATTGCTCAGCAGAGCCCATACTGAGATACCTGCAGACATCTGAGCACTACCATGGTCATTGCAGTGGTTGGCCTTTGCATCTGGGTCTAGATACACTTCATGTGGCCAAAGACTTGTCCCAGCCCCTACCCACAGCTTGATTTTCAGCCAAGTTGTGCTTTACACCCTCCCCTCCACAGACCTTGGTGTCATGCTGTTATCTCGCAGCTATTTATCAGGTTTGTCCTTCAAAGAATTTGCTTAGGAAGGGGATGTTTGCAAGGCAGAGCCTTGCAAAGCCTTTTCTCCAGGGGGATTTCTGCATGTAGTGTGGGCACCTCGGGCATGCATCAACACATCCCTGGGCCTTTTCCATCTGGACATCCCCAGGAAAGAAACTGAGGAAGAACAAGCATTCAGCTGGTGTGGCAAAGCCTGCATTCATCCAGACTGTGTTAAAAGCAAATCTGACTGAAGAGCAGCCCACAGGTGCAAGGAAGGGAACAGCAGAGGGTCAGACCCAATGGGCATCCCACAGTTGTTCTGTCTCCCTGCAGGATGCTGGTCCTGTATCCTGTCTGATGGCTCACCATATATTAGGTGCAGCCTGGGGTAGGAGCACCAACACTGCAAACACCCATCTCATATTCAGTATAGATACAGCCACTATTTTTGGCAGTACTGGGGCAAAGAGTATGTCTTCTGCAACTCACTGGTTAATGGTGGAATCAGTTATTTTCATAGCACTTGCTTTTTTGTTCATGGAGTTAAGAGTTATTTAACATTACAGAGATTCTGAAATGTAGCCATTTCTTCTCTTTTAAGCTGCACTTACACCTCTTTTTTCACAAGTGGAAGCAAAGTTCAGGCCAAAACTGCAAGAGAGCCTTCACTGTGAGCTTTGTGCTGGAGGGCATTAAAGCCAAAATAAAACATATAAATAAATTTAAAAAAAAAAAAGCCTCACCCTCCCTTTCCCCACCAGACAGATAGGAAGGTTTATGCAAGTCACTGAGCCAAGCCAGATTTTGGCTGTTGGCAGCAAGTCAGGTATAGCTGCCTAGCTACAGTCTAAAATTAGAGCACCTAAAAATTAACTGTATGGCTAAAGAACTTTGGTCCCTGTGCTGAATGAGCACTAGAGAATTAGTAATAGACAGTTAACCAGCTCCACTTTTAATCCAATTGCAAGGTTTTTCCAAAACAAGAATTGGCACACAGAAAAAAAAAAAAAAAAAAGAAAAAAAAAGGTGGTTTTAGTTTTTTACTCAATTATGTTTGCTTCCTTCATTAAGAAGGGTGTGGGGGAATGAGACATGGGCAATTGGTTAAATATAATAGGGAAAAAAAACAGTTTCCCCTTATTGAAAGGTGGGAGACTTCCATATTCTTTTAGGAAGCATCATGTTAATCTCCTGTTGTGCTTCTCAAAAAATAAGCATTTTCAGCTCCATCTCATGATGAAGACTGCATTTTCCTAAAGGCTTCCCCATGAAGTTCTCAAACCTCTATATTTGCAACCAGACAGCCCTGGGACAGAGCCAGCTTCCAACCACAGGTGGGGAAACTGAGGCACGAAGCTTGGAAGGGTGACCATCCAAACCCAGACCATGCATTTACTGATGAAACCAAGGCAAGTGCTCCTCCTTGCCTCCCTGCCTCCATCCCAGCTCTCACACTGGGCAAATCCTCGGCAAAAGCCTCTTACATCCTCCATCCCCTGGGCTTGTCCAGGGCCACTGAAGAAGACTAATGCTATTAGCCAAGGCCATCCGCCCCCCCCCTGACCTTCCAGCCAGGCCGACCTCTCGAGGGCTGTCCACTACCCTGGGCATGATGGCTCCAGCCCCAAATCCTGTGCAGGATCTGTCAGTCCCAAGACAATAAGGAAAAAGTAGATGAAAAAGGGAGAAATGGACCCTGCAAAACACCCTCAGTTTGCATGGACATAACCAAGAGTTGCCCCATGGGATCTGCCCATTTCTGGTGCTTTCCAGCCTCAAAGAATTTTACCAATTGTAGCAAACTTTCCCAAGCCCTTTGGGGACCATCCAGCAGCAGCACCCATGTGCAGAGAAAAGCAGAGGCTGGGGAAACCCTCCTTTTGCCCCAGACCCCTGCAATCCTTCCTTAGGTTTTCAGAATCGCACAGAGCATGGAATGACCTCCACTGGGGGAACAGAGAAGAAGGCAAGATGCACCCCATCCTTGCACGGTAGCCTGATGAACAGAGACCATTTTTCTGCAGGGAAGAGAAGCAAATTAACTGCTGCTGTGTGGGTATTTGCTTTCTCAAGGCATAGCCATGACATATTCTGGGTAACTCTGCTCTGCAAGAAGAGGGTTTGGGTTGCTTCCTTAGATTGTCTTCCTCCAGCTGATGGGTCTCTGCTCCATGTAAGCTGCTGCTTGTGTCTTCCCTTGGCTGGAGAAAAGCTGATGCTTCTTAGAAACTGGGTGGTTGCTTGTGGTCTTTCTAAGATGTAAGAAAGGGCTCCTTAGGATCGCAGACTGGGAGATGTCGGTTTGCAGGCAACAGGTGTTGCTTTCTTGTTAAGGCCATGCACATATCTACATCCAGGGATTTGTCTCAATGGGAGGAGGGATGAAGACTACATGTGGATGACCCTAAGCATGTGGCTCTCAAAGGAAAAGAACAAGGAGATGTGCATGAGAATGCAGGGATCCCAGTCCTGAAATGCTGGAGCTGGAATTTCCTCCAGCTTGAGCTGCCCTGGCCCATCCTTGGTCTACAGGAGCAAGGCTTCTGTGAGCTGCTTTGTGATAGGGAAAAATGCAAGAGAATAAGTACATGGCATCTGCTGCACTGTTTTCCCCATTGCATGAGGCATGGGTCTACCCACAGGCTTAGGGACACACTGTCACCCACCTGCCTGTGTTTTATGCATAGCTCAGAGGCCCAAGTTAGTCTGTCCAAGGTGCTCCTTGAGGTCTTGGACCAAATGGTTTCTGCTGATGAGGGGTAGGTAGACAACCAAGGGGGCTCAAGAGCATCTCAGACCAAGCGAGTCTCCTTTCCAAGGATGCTGTTGCACACAGCACCAAGCATGCTGGAAGCCTGGCTAGGTGTGAGCATCAGGGCTTTGGTCTCCTTTGCTATGGCAAATTTCACCATTTCTACCAGAGATTTTACCTTTTTTCTGTATTTTCACAGGTTTTCCCACTTGGTTGAGTCTGACTGCACCTTCTATCACCAGCTACAAGGCAGAATTGTGATACTAACTGACTCATAACCTACTGTGTGATATTCACTGGACCATGGGTGAGAAGCTTCTGCGACACAAATCAGCAATAATGATCTTAAATTTACCAGGACATCCAAAAGAGGCCCCAGATCTGCTGCAGATGTCCATTTAGAAGCACTCACCTTTGAGGGAAACTGCAATCGGACCTGTGCTTGCTAGTTACACCTTGTAAACATATTTTTGCCTCCTTTCACCTTGTCCCAGAGCTCCCCTCTGTGAATGCAGGAGAGCATCACTGTTGGTGGTCTGGGAGAAGGCACAAATGCTCTTGCCCTGAAGTGCCTCTGTCTATCAAAAGCCAAAGTTTTTGCTTCTTTGTGCTACAGAAACAGCTGAGGTTTAGGGGTTGTTTGCAAAGTTTCAGTTTGCTGTTTTAGAACAAGCATGCTCACTAGCCACCAGTTTTATGTATGTTCACTGATTAAAACAGAGGGTTATTTTAGCAAGGAAAGGAGTTATATTTTCCATTACAAAACTGGAAATGCAGCTGCAAAGAGAAAAGCATAAAACCGCTACAGCAAAGACCTGGGACCTACTTGACATTTCTCCTCACACTGTTCCTGCTACTGGGATTTCTTCATAGGTACTCACTACTAAGGAGGCAGAAGACCCTGCTTGGCAGGGCTCTGCTACTAAAATGAATTTATCTCTGAGACCTGGGCCTTCGTACATGCTTGGATATTTTATATTAGCTCTTGAATTTCAAAACACATCTCCAGAATCCATGCGCGGTTGAAAATGCTTCCCTTGATGAATGAAGAAGGATCTTGGAACAGAACTTCATCTCCTTCCCTTGGGAAGTCAGCTAAAAAACCATCCTCACAACACTCTGCAAGTTGTACAAGGGACATCCCATAGGAGGTTGTCTTTTGATTGCTCCTGGCTCAGCTGATCTGACCAATAACCTGGGCCTTCCAGCAGTGTTAGAATAGCTTGCAGTTTCCATACTATGAAAATCACATCATTTCTCCAATACTTTTTGCAGTCCTGCAATTGCAGGGCTCTATGTAGAGATCACGTGTGATGAATCAATGGACTAGAGGTACCTCAGTCCCCCATGGTGTTAAATTCAGGGGGTTGCATCACAGCCAGATATAAAACAACTCAGAATTAACAAAATCTGCAGGGAAAAGGTACGAGCCTAGTTTCACAACTCCTGCGAGTCCCAGCAGAGTAGTTCCACAGATGTGTGTGGGCAGTAGGCACAGACAGATCCAGTCTTGCAACCCTTTACTCACCCAGGGAGTCACGTTGACTGCAGCAAGACTGTTTCTGTAAATGCTCACTGTGTACTCCACAGCTGCAGGATCAGACCAGGAAATGCCGAGGAAGGGTGGTATTCATTGGTGGCATCTACAAGCTGAAGGGCAAAAACCTGATCTGGTCACTTTAGGTTGTCTTTACTCTTGACAGAGCCTCTAAGTGGCTCTTCATCTCATTCTGTAATGTTGGAGTGTCTGAGAAAGGTTTAGAGAATCACAGAACCACAGAAGGGTTTGGTCTAGTTCCAGACCCCCTGCCAGGGGCAGGGCCCCCTCCCCCCAGCCCAGGCTGCTCCCAGCCCCGTCCAGCCTGGCCTTGAGCCCTGCCAGGGATGGGGCACCCACAGCTGCTCTGGGCAGCCTGGGCCAGCGCCTCGCCGCCCTCACGGGGAAGGGTTTCTTCCTCACGTCCAACCTAAATCTCCCCTCTCTCAGCTTAAAGCTTTCCCCCTTGTCCTATTGCTACAGGCCCTGCCCATTTCTATACATACTTATAGATTTATATAGAAAGAGAGAAAGAAGGATATCAATCTGGGAAGAAATAGGCCAAACAAGTTGAAATTACAATTATTTTAAAGCAAGCAAGTTGGAATTATTGATTATTTTAGAGGATGCAAGCTGAATTGCCAAATTCTTACTTAAAAATGGGAAGTAAAGAGGTGATGACAACCACATTTGACAGGTTTTTAGTGTTAAACTTGTTGCCTTTCTCGGAAAGTGTAAATGACACAGATAAAGCCAGAGTCCTCCCCATGTTAGCCCCATGGCTCAGGAGTCCCTGCAGCCTCATCTCTTCTTTCGGTGGTCATGTCTGTTAATCTCTGTTTCCCCTCTCGTTCCTTCTAAACCTGCCAATCTCTTTGGCATCAGCTCCCTTGTAAAAACACTTGCAATCCTGTTGTATCAGACCTCCTTGTGTCTGGGATGTCCACATCCTTCAGCCAAGGTCTGAGACGGGGTGGATTTCACATCTAGCTGGGACCATGTGTGCGGCACAGAGGTCACTGCTGCCCCAGCACATGACACTGATGATGCCAGGACATGCTGCTGGTTCTCTCTTCCCAAACTTTAGTGGTGGGCATGGCCAGAGTGGGAAGGAGAGGTGGCACAACAGTGCAACAAGGAAGAGTGTGAACACCTATATATCTCAGCCCAGATCTAGTCCCTCCTGGGGCCAGTAGAAAGGACTTTTCTACTAAAACATTTCCTTCTCCACCACCAGATCCTTCCTGCTCCATGCTGGCCATGACTTCCTTCTCCCTTACAGTCAGAAAATGCTCTCCTTCATGGTAACCCCCAAAGGCCATGTTCTCCAGCCTGACCCAGGCCTTTCCGCTGCTTCCCACCAGTCCCAGCAGACAGCTAGACCAGTGTCCAGCCATAGAATGAACCACTAGTCCAGTTCACAGGCAGTAGCTCTCTTCTGGGATTCCCAGACCTTTCTGGAAGGTCTCAGGAACAGATACACAATACAAGTTTAAATACATGGGCAACTGAGTGAAAGGTAAAGGCCTGTGAGACGTGTAAGATCATAAAGTCTGCGGATTTTCTGGTATCTCCCAGATATTTCCTTTCCCCTTTGCTCTGTTATGGGCATTTAAAATTTTGCTTGGCTATTTCTCTTCTACTTCTCATTATTTGGGTAAGTTTTCAAGCTACCCATTTAAGGTCATGTATATATGATGACTAGAAACAGAGAATTTAAATTGATACAGTTGTGCAAGGATTGCGCATACTGCACCCCAATTTTTAGGGATTGTTTTGATGCCAGATCATCTCTATTTGTTTTCATGTACTGCTCTTGGGAAGGGATTTAAGCTACTTTTTAAGAAAATCTACAAAAATAAGGGTGTTTCTTTGTTCACATGTTCCTGCATAGCCCAAGCAGCCAAGCGATGATGGCATCTGAGGAAGGAGCTGGTGTGTTTGCTTCAGGGTTTTGAAGAACATGCACGCTCACATAGGTTTTGGGTCAGCCTGATGGTCCATCAACCCATGTCCTGTTGCATGGTCAACAGCAGGTACTTATAAAACAGGGGAAGACTGGTCTTGCTGTAATTTTCTTCTTCAGGACAGCAGGAGATGGCATTTCAGGTGTTGCATTTAGGAGTCCAGTGGACTTACCTTCCACAGTTTTTTTCTGATTCTTTTTGAACCTGCATGCTTTTGATCACCCCAGCTTCTGCTGACAGTGTGCTCTGGAAAAAGGGAAAACAAAGCAAACCATCTTTTGGTTTGCTCCAGAACTCTCTGCCCAAAGATTTTCATGGATGATCCCCATTTCCTGAGCTCCAAGAAACAATTGCTTCATCATCTTCTCTCCATTCAGGGTTTCGTAGACTGCTGCTGCCATTTCTTCCACCATATCTTTCCCAGGTTGAGAACTCCTACCATGTCCCTCCTTGTGTGAAAGAGATTTCTATCTCTGGTTATCCTTTTTTGTCTTCCTCAGAGCAGAACTTCACTCATTGTTTGAGTATTAACTCACATCATGAGTTTATTCAGTGGTACAGAGATGCTTTGGTTTTCATTCTTCATCCCTTTCCTAATAATTCATATCATCCTGTTTGCTTTTCTTAGCCAGTGCTAAGGAAAGAGCCAACCTTTTCAGAGGACTACCAACAAGGACTCCAATATCTCTTTCCCATGTGGTGAAACAAATTTAAGGTCCAGATGTGTGAAAGTTTCTAACTTTGGAAATAGTATCAACTGTGAAGATGAAAGGTTTGAAAAATATCTTGTAAAGGAACTGGGCAAAAACATCCATGGGATTTATTGTAAAATACAAAGATATCACCTGGCCAGGAAGAGCCAGACTGGAAACTGCGGGGAGCTGGGGAACTGCTATGGAGGACATTTATGTTGTGTTTGTCTCGTTCTTCCTAGACGTTTGCTTTTGGTCACCAACAGAGATATGAAACTGAGGTAGCTGAACCTTTGCTCTGAGCCAAAAAACCTATTTTATCTTCTTAGCCTTTTGTTGGGAGGAGATTTGTGAGGACAGAGTTGAAGCTGGAAATGCCCTGCATGTGCTGGAGAAGTAGCATTTGAGTCAACGTAGCCTACCCATACCTCACCAGTGTGGGGAGAAAAGAGATCTGGATCCCAGACACTTTCTGTATAGTCTTCAGAGAGCTGGATCCCAGGGCAGAAGTTTGAGAGCCCTAAGACAGAGGCAAATCCTAGGGCCAAGAGCTGAAGAAATAAAGACAGCTGTTAAGTCCTCAAAGCCAGCTGCCTTCACTTCCCACACTGAGGGCTTGGATTCCAGACCTCAGCCCAGAAATAAATGTTTAATCTTCATTGAAAGCTTTAGTTTGGTAGGGAGGCCTCCTATGACCTCACTTTTTTTTGTATTGACCAGTGCAGGGCGGTATAAGCGATGAAACCTAGTAATGGGCAAAAACACTGGACAGTGGTGTCAGTAAGAAGGAAGAAGTATTGATCACTTCCTAGCAGGTCACACTAAAGCTGGCCTCACAAAAGATCTGCTGAAGCCTATTAATGAAGGCACATCCTGGGAGAAATCCTCTTAGAGCAGTGGAGGTGAGAACACAGATGATATTACTGTTCCCAGCACCGCAATCATAGCGGAACAGGGCTGGGAAGGGATATTGAGAGTTCAGCGGGGCCATGCCTTTTATCTCAAGGGAGGATCAAGTCCATCCATGTCATATGTCACCAGGCAGACATGGTGTTAACATGCTCTGAAAGACTCTCTGTGATGAAGATGCCACAACCTTTCCAGCCAATCTATTCTTAACCCAGATCCTCCTGGCTGTGATTTGGTCCATTGCTTTTTCCCCCATCCAGTATGGGCACGAAAACAAGTTTATTTCCTTCTCTGTATCTGTCTTCATGTCTTCATATACCATGTCTTCTCAATCCACAGTTCTGCAGACAATTCTATCTTAATTTGGTCAGTTGGGTCCAGTACAACCTCCATAATCATCTATACTAGTATAAGTGCTTGTGTGTACACACATACATATGTCTGTGCATGTATGTATATTTTGATGATCATCTTGACTTCTGGAGCTGGACAATGCGGGGTTATCAGGACTGCCACAAGTCTGAAAGTGTTTCCAACATAAAAGAGCTGTTGGAAAATTTGTTGTGAAAGAAATATTATCCCTTTTCCCATTTATACCCCAAGCTGTTTGTCTGTTCTTGGACGTCCCCAAAACACTGGTCCATTTTTGGCCAAGAAATTTCTTATGTGGCAAATCACTGAAAAGACCTGCAACATAAAAAATGCAGATGGCAGGTTCAGGAAGTGATCAGGAAAGGATCATCAGGGCACACAAAGCACTTTTCTGCTTCTTTCCTTCATATGTGTTTGTGAGCCAAATCCATCTCCATCGTCACTCAGAGCACCCCTGAGGCTGCTCTGATTTCCATCCTATTCTCACAAGGTCTCCTCCTGAGCTGGGAAAGTGGAGAACAGTTGAAGCACAGGCTGCTCCAGCTATGTTTCCCACCTCAGAGGACAACCTACTACAAGTAGAGGAGCCTCATTATTCAGCAAATTACCATAAATTAACCTCCATCCTGGCTACCTTGGAGTGACTGACACATTTAGGATGATCTTTGTCCTTGGAGAATTTGTAGTGCAATGGCTGATTGCCCCAAGTCCAATGCCAGGAGCATCGTCTGGATCTGTCCAGATGAGAGATGGTGAGTTAACCCAAACTTTCAGCTCTGAGTGCAGACACCACTCTATTGTGCTTTTATAGAAGAAGCTCTTTTTGCTCTGAAGAGGTGATTTTTTAATGTCTTGGGGTTGGATGGCCAGCTGGCTCAGTGGTTAGAGCCCTATAGCCAGGATAGGGCTCAAGCTGAGATTGGAAATGGGAATCTAAAGTAGGAGCAAACCAATGCCAGTGATGAAATGAGGCAGAAAAATGAGCCAGGAGAGGACACCAAGCCCTGAAGCACCAAAGTGACCCAGGGAAAACATCAGACCCCCTTGCAACTGTCAGACTGGGATGATGCGTCCTGCATATTCCCTGCCTCCAACCCTGCCTCTTTAGGCATGTCCTTGAATCGGTTGCGTGCAGCAGTCGAGGGGCCAGAATAGCTGTTCCCACATGAAGAGCAAAATGTCTTCAGAGGACAGGGCTGCTACCATGGGAGAAGGGGATTTGCTGATCCTCTTCTAACCAGCTTTACAACCAGGAATTTGCGTTTTTATAGGACTTATGTAAATACTTCCAGGATACTTTGCTCCACAGGTTTAGTTGGTAAGGAGCCTTCTCTCCACTCAGAAAAATTTTACAAAGCCCAGTTTTCAATATACTGTCTAAATTTCCATCCCGTCTCTAACCACAATGTGTGGTCTGTAGAGCCATGGGATGTCTCCTAGTGACTTAAGAAAACCCAAGACATTTTCTGGGTTCACATATAAAATAATCCATGTTTGGCCTGTGTTTATACAGAGGTCCCTTCTTGCTGATACGATGACTATTTGAAGATAGAGCAAAAGTGTGTGTTGTGCATTTCAGTCCTAAAGGCAAGTAGAGGTGCTGGGGCAGTCCTGATTCGATCAGCTCCTGGTATCATTAGGGGTTACTCATCACTTTTCATCTACAGAAAAATATGTAGGATGTTATGGGCAATGGCTACTGGTGATTAATAGCTGGAGGAGATGGTGATGATGGTGTGACTGGTGCTAGGACACACCGTCATTTGCTTGAGTGCTTAGAAGAGAAAACCTCTCTCTGTCTCTTCCAGGGCTCCTCCCAGTAAGGGGGTAAGATCCAGAGACCCAGAGGACCTGGACAAGTGTTCATCCCACCCTCTGGTCTATTTGTCAGGGCTTTGCAGTTTGGGTACACTGCATCCTGCAAATCGTTCATCAGTGATGGGAGCCAGGCGGTCCAGCAGCTGCCAGGATAAGACCTTAAAATGGCCACTGGGCAGGAACAGCATTGAGCAGAGAACATTTAAAAGGATGCATTGGTGGTTGCAAAAGATAGTTGAAGTGGGTCAAATACCTTCCCCCAATCTTGCCTTTGGGGCTTAACTATAAGGGGAAAAGCAGTGCCATGGTTAAGACCCCAGGACACTGGATGGGGAGATTCAGGTCTCATCTTTGCTACAGACTTCCTCTGACCTGCAGCACATCAGCTGGGTCTGGGTGCACTGGGGATTTGGACCACAGGGTCATGCCGGTTCTTGCTCTCTGGCCCTGTGACGCTCACAGTCTCAGGCTCACAGCAGCCCAGCATCAATGGAGGGGTTAAAGGAGCTCCCACGCTCCACCTCTCCAGGGATTATGGATTGTATTTACTTGTAAAGTGCTTGGCACTTCTTGGAAGCAAGGCACGCCGTGGGATTTGTAGGTAATGTCACGGGACTGATATAAAACAGCACAGAAAAAAACATAACCCAGCTCATTCCCTCATCTGAGGGACATGTTGTGACTCCAACAAGTGAGCACATAGTGATGCTGAGTCTCTCAAGTCCAGATTTTGGGTTGCTGATGAGTAAAATGGGGTGCTTAGTCTTGCTAGGGCATCCCGCCATGAGGCAGCTTAAAGGATCTCCTTTTCAGAAGGTAGAAGCTAAGCACTTTGTAAACAGCTCTGAAAATCCTGACCTTATGGTATCCCCTTGGTGGAAGAATCCTATAGCAGTGTTTACATGCTCTTGGCAACACAGTGTTTCTCTCCCAGTTCAAAGTACTCTGTGATGTGGAGGTGAGTATCTTCAGCATCCACACATTCCCTTGGCCATGAATTTTTTGCTTGTAATAAGCAAATAAGCAGGTGAGTTCTGTGCTTGCTAAAGGTGGTGAAGACAAAAGCACTGCTTGCTTGCATTTGTTCCCCGTCAATTTTAGGTGACCAGAACAGATCAATAACCCAGAAAACTGTCTTCTCCAAGAATTAGGTGTGCTTGTTTTTCTGTGCATTTTGTGTGTGTGTGTGTGCAGATGTCTTTTTCTGTGCATGCATGACTTTCTGTGCTCACATTTTCTGCAAGCATTTCATAAATCCAAGTGATTTCAAGTAATTTCCACAGTGCTTTCTGTATGCAATTTTCATTGCAGCTTGAGTTGCTCATTGAAAACATGATTGGGCTGCTTTTTGTTTGTCTCATACAATCTAGTAAAACATGAATCGATTTAGCTCATACACATTATGTTGTACCTCGACATCCAAAATGCTGGCTCATGACTACCTGATTTTACAGATTTTTCCCCTCCTGATAAGTGCATGTGGCATTTTGAAGGTCTCATGCTGTCTGAAGCACGAGACCCTCATGCCCCAGAGATGTGGTGGCTTAACATGTTGCTAGCAGAGTTAATAGCTTAGTATCTCTCAGTTGAGCTGGACATGGATAGGAATGAGAGTAGGTGCATGCTTGAAAAATGGACTGACCATACCCAGCATATTGTTAAATCCAATATACGCCCTCCTGCCTCATGCGGCACAGTGGTCATTGCAGGTTATTTCTCTGCTGGTGGGTTTTTATAACCTGAGCAAGGCGGTCTGCCAAAATCCTGCGTCAGATCGTTTCTCCCAGAAAGGCTGTGTCAGGAGGTGAGCTCAGGTGATGGGAGATGCAGAAAAGCAGCTCATTGGGATCAAATCAGACAGAACTAAGAGATTACCAAAATAAGCAAACAAAAAAAGCCCATATTCCTGGGGACACCTGTGTTTTTTAAATGCTTTAAATGGTTTTGGAAACAAAATGATGGGTTTCAGATGCATTTGCAATTCTAGTTCCTTTCTTGAACAGGAAAAGGCTCTGTGGTGTGAGGGAGGGATGCTTGACATACCACATTTGGGGACTTTATTGAATTAAAAGCAGCAAATCTTTCCCTGAGCAGAAAACCACACATTTTTCTAGTCATTTGCTGCAACAGCAAACAACCTTTTAACCTCCTTCCCAGGGCAATAAAACAATTTTGCAGGACTAGATCTATAGAAGGGCAAAAAAAGCATTTTGCTTGGCTTTCCTCCTCTTGGGGAATTAGTTCGTATTTTGTATTCATCAGTTGTTGGAGGTTTTCTTCTGAGACTCATGATCTGAACCCTATAAGTAAAGCAAATCCAGATTAGAGCCTCTCACAACAGAAATACTGGAGAGATCATGAGGGGAGCAGTTGGAGGAAGAGACAGGCAGGAGGGGAATGCCCAATCACTACACTTTTATTCTTTACCATATTTTCCAGTATGGAAATGGAAGTCCCAAAAAGGCTGAAATTTTAAATTTCTGCAAGGGAGGCAATGAATTTATCTTTTCTCACCAGGCTTGTTTCTCAAATCAAAGCCAGTTGCAGAAGTAGGGAGTGGATGTGCTGGAAGGAAACATACTGTGGTTTTTTAGCTTCAAGTGGTCCTTATTTGTAGGTGACAGCTTGGATGTCGCCCAGTCCTAGCATTTGTGCCTCCAACTAAGCCAGTTCTGAGATGCAGAGTCCAAACCCAGATGTAGTTTTGTTTGACTGGCTGATCTGGGAACTCCTCTTTTGTTAAGGTTTCTCCTGCCTTGTGTTGCATCAGAGGAGTTTTAATCCTCCAGACAGCTCTGTGTGAGGCTGAAATAGCACAAAAGCTTCTCATCTTGCAGTGTTTCACTCAAACACAGCTCTGGCCTCTTGAGAAGATGAGATTGCTCATCGCACTGAGCCCCTGAATAGCCCCAGCTGCAAGGTCGCCTATGAATTATTCTTCTTCATGTTATATTTAACACAGCCCAGGCACTGACCCCTCTGAGGATAAATAGGTCCCTGAGGGATCGAGGACATGTTCTAGTCTGTGAGATAAAACCAGCCTCAAAGGAAGCCAATTATATATAGCCAACACCCTCCTCTGACCCCTCTTCTCCAGCGTTGGGGTCTTCCTTTGCCTTCAGGTCTCACATGCCCTTGACCTTCAGGTCTCATTAGCCCTCAGACAGCTCCAGCATCCTCCTCCCCATTCCTCCCTGGGATTTTTTTGTGACCACCCATTTTCTGCCTTTTCTCTCTCCCAGGACGACATCACTGGTCAAGAAGTTGATGGACCATTCCACCTCTCAAGTAGGTGCATCTCTGGCATCAGAGGCATCACTATGCCAGATCCCCAAAAGGGAAGACTGAGGCTGCCATGGACAATTTGGGAGCACATCTTCTAATGTGGCTTCTCCATGAGGTTGGGGCAGAGTCATGTCACTCCTACAGGCCCAACCCCTCTTGTCTGTATCAACACCTGCCATCCTTGTCCATGCCACGGACTGGACCTTGCGTCCTGCTCCCTCCCCATTTCCTACATCCCCACAATATCACCACATCCAACCACCCATCCGACACCTCCCCAAATCCTCTCCCTTATGCACTGCTGATTTCCACCCCAACAGCAGCACCTTTGCTCCTTTTCACAGTGCACCAAGATCTCAGCTCCTTGTCCTTGCCCTCTGGAGACCTACCCCATCGCCACAGCACCCAGTGCTGTGTCCCTGGGGGCATCCCCATCGCTCCCCTCCAGTACTGATCCCCATCAGGATGTTTGCAAAGGGTCATGGTGACGTTCCTGGAATCTGCAGGTGGCATGGCCAATAGCAGGGAAGGCAGAGGAAAGGATAGGAAAAAACAACTGGAGATAGGGTAAAGATTGGATAGCGATGAACGCTGAAAGAAAAGGGTGGGAGATAATTATTTTTCTTTTCCTAGTGCATAAATCTTCCTCCTGCTTAGGCACTTCTGTCCTTAATTAAGGACAAAAGAAAAGGTCTATTAATAGAAAGCAGGCAAGAAATCATAGCAGGTGACTTGCTTTATTTGACTGGATTAAGTGTGGGATTACAGGAGTGTTTAGAAATGTCGATAAAGGCTCCATCAAATTCTTCCCTGTTGCTGCTTGTTTTATGGGAATGGGAGGAGCTTGCAGCAGGTCATTCAGATATAAGGATCCAGTGGAGTAATTTGATCAGGGCAGGAGGAAAGGGAAAAGAAAACAAAACGGTGATGGCCCTGCTATTGTCAGTTGAGAAACAGTTCTGTGTGTTCTCCTTCATAAACACAATTTTTGCAGCTGCAGTAACAGAAATCCCAGGTGCAACAAAGTGCATGTGCTCTGCAGGATTTTTTGTGGCTTCTTGCAGGTGGGGATTGGGATGTGGGGAAGAGAAAAAGTGCAGAGTTTAATAAAGTTCTGGATATCAAGAAGAAGCAGCTATTCAAAGCCTTGATCACCTGCCAAATGTGGCTTTATGAGCCATATTTCCTGTCCCAAATCACTTCTCCCTTCTCCCACCTCCAGGCTGTGCTCCCTGTCCTTAGGAAATGGCCTCATTTGTACAATGAAAGGCACAGTGGTCATGCTGCCATAGCTGGTGACTACTCCAAGGTGTTCCCATGCAGGGGTGTCTGGGGTTAAATTAATAACATTATAAACAGGAGTCCAGGTAAGTAGAATCCTCTGGATAAGCCCTTGCCCTTTATAAAGGTTTTATTTCTTTTGCCCCAGTGGGGTATGACATCGTGTTGCTGCCGAGTGTGCCTAGCACCGTGCTGGAAGTATGAGCTTTCTGATAAACTGTTGTTTCAGGTGGCAAGAAAAGAGCCCAGAGCAATTAAAGACATGAGAATCACCAAGCAAACAATGATCATTTGTTGATATAGACAAATTATATTTTAAAAAACATATGCATTCAGCAGAAATTATGGCTTATCATCCTATTTCTAAATGAAAGTAATGGAAAGCAAACTTCCAATAATTCATATTTGCCTGGAATTATCTTGAAAAACTGGCCTCCAAACCTGACTAGAAATGTGAGTCTTCTGCTGGGGAGTTTCAGTAGTGCTGACCACAGATGGCATTTGGGTTTTTTATTCTTCTTTCTATCTTTTATGTGACCTACAGGGAGAAAAAATGAAAACTCTGGCCCTACGCCTATGCAAATGCCGGGGAAATCAAGTCCTTCTCCCTACACTGTATAGACCATATGTTAACTGCGACTAACATGAGCTTGTGAAAATAGTTCCATAGGTAAGGGAAAACTTGGAGCTTGATCTCCGTGGTTTCACCTTGCTTGAGGAGTTCTATACAAATTCCAGGTGTCTGTCTTCTGGGATATTATATTTAGCTTTATGCTCCTCAAAGAGCTTGTGCAATTCATTTAGGTATTTCTGATGGACTTGATCAACCTCTTCCTCAGAGGGTCTGTGCTTCCTCTGCACTGGAATTGGCTTCCCAACTGGAAAACAAGCACAGGCATTAGGAGAAGGCAGTGTCAGGTCCCTCTGAACACTCTGCACAGCTTAGCACAGAGCTGGGCTCCACCTCTCTAAGGATGTGGCGGACAGATCAATATGACCAGTCATGTCCTGGAGTTCAGGAGGCAGCACAAAGAGGTAGGGAGATGGAGGTTCAGATTCTGCCTCTGCTGTTGGTCTCCAAGGTCACATCTGCCCTTGCCTCAGTTTCCCCATCTGCAAAGTTCATTAATGCCAAAGACTCTCTGTGTAACTCTTTGAAGTAATAAGTACTGCATCCCAAAGCAGTCCCTACAGCAGCTCCTAACATCTCAGATGTGCTGCAGATAAAGGTAACATCATCCTAATATTTGGGTTGGGCTTTACACGCTGTTCCCGCATGGCCCTGGGAATCTGCATTGCAAATGGAGATACAGAGGCACAGCAGAGCCCAAGACTATCTAAATACACTAGCAATTGTGGTGGTCCCACTTTGCTCAGGTTACATCTTCTGTGAAACATCTGATTTTTATTAAGAATCCAGTACACACTCATCTTTAGAAAATCATGCTTTTTTTTTTCAAGGACAAATCTAATTAATTTGATTCCTAGCATTAGAAGAAGCCCCTTCCCAACTCCCAGAGCCACCAGCAGCAGGACCAGGTGCTTGCAGGGGACAGAGGAGTCCATGAGACACCTCTCTTGCTCTGGTCTTTTACTCAAATTGTGTTTGTCAAGTGATGGAGGGTTTCATCATTGTGTAATGCTGTTCCTCATCAGACTAATGAAGAGCCCTTGTGATACTGCACAGCTCATAAAACCATTGAGACAATCCAAACACGTTGTAAAACAATTAGAAGTAATTACTGGCTGTCAAACCTAATCAGTGGGGCAAGCTCTGACCTTTCCAAACAGCCTCTTTAATTAAACTAATTCACAGAGCATCAGCTGTGCTGGTGGGCCAAGCATGGAATTGTTGAAACCAAGCAAAACTTCCTCAAAATCAAAGACTTTCTTGAAATATGGTCTCCCATGGGCATGGTTTCTGGTACACACAGCTTGCCTTGTTCACATGCAAATAGGTTGGGGTTTCCAGCTGTGTCTGCATGAGACACTGAGCAAACCTGCAAACTGCTTAGGTGTTGTCCTACCTGTATTTGGAAAATTGTCTTGGAAGTTGTTTATTCCCAGTGCTACTGCAGTGGTTCATACTACTGGATTGTGCTGGGGTTAGGGTTGGCTGCATCCCACAGGGGTGATAGGGTGGCTGTGCTTGCTCTGGGGCCTTCCCAGCACAGCCCAGATGACCTGGGCTCTGTCATAAGACCAAGCCAGAGTCCCAAATGAGTGTGGCACGTGAACAGTTGAGGATGCTCCTTTGCCAGTGCATTTCTAGCCCACCACAGCTTATGCACTCTGGCATGATGCTCCAGCCCAGCGGAAGGATGACACAACCCGGGGGCTGTCCCCAGTCTCTGCTTTGACCAGGCTGAGCATGGCCAGCATCATGCCGATGTGCCAAGGAAGGACTTACCCACGGTGCAGATGGGCCGTCGGTAGGGTACCAGCCCGAAACTGTACTGGAAGATGCCTCGCGCGTGGAAAAGAGGAAGGGAGATGCCCATGATCTGCTGGAGCCGGTGCTGGAGCTGCCGCAGCCAGGAGCCCTTGGGGTTTCTCACCTGCTCGAAGAGGTCATTCTCCCCAAAGGAAAAGATGGGCACCAGTGGGGTGCTGTGGGGAGTCAAACCCAATGTAGAGGCATGAAGATGAGCAAAGCCCACCCCAAAACACCGCCACCCCCTCTCCAAAACAAGCAGGAACACCCCATTAACCAGCCACAGAACAGAGCATCCCTCCCCAAGCATGCCTTGACCCCATCCCCTGCGTCACCCGTGCTCAATGGCAAGGCGGACAAATCCCTTCCTATTCTTCAGCAGCAAGGTATAGGACCCCGGCCGGGCATCCAGCGCCTCCTGTGCTCCACCGACGATGATGGCCAGCATGTTTCCACCCTCTGGCTTCTGCAGCACATACGATGCGCTCTCCTTGTCGGAGGAGACAAGGCCTGTGGGCAGAGAGGGAAAAAAAAATGAGCATCTTTAAAACCCACATGACTGTGGTGTGCTCTGTAGGTGCTCCCCTATTATCCAGCTCCAGAGGGGTGCTAGGCCCTTTATTTTCAGAGTTTTCCTACCCTTTGGCAATCTCAGCCCAGCAACCCTGAAAGGTGCTGGATTCATGCACAGTTCTGCTGTGTGAATGTACAATTATCCCTTTGCGGTCTGGCCCAGAAATGAGAACTGGGAAAAAAATCAGGAAAAAAGTAAACTGAGAACTAGCTTCACTTAAGCCCCAGGGAAAATCTGTTTCAGTTTGTTGTCAAATGAAACCGTGTCCAATCCTGAATAATTTTAAAGTTGGTGAAACATTCACTTGAGGTCAAAACACAGATGAATTTCACTGGATGCTGCTAATTTAAAGTGGAATTTAATGCAGAATTTGGTCCATTGATGTAATTTACTTGCAAAAGTTATAAATCTTTAGTTCAAAAACATTCTTTAATTCAGAAACATTCAGAAAGCAATGTTCTTTTGATATTTTTAAAAAAAATCCTTGTTTCAGGGGCTGAAATAATTTGCAAATTAAACCCTCTTTGTCAAATTGACCTGAAAATAAGCAATGCACCGAACTCCCACATTACAGCGATTGAACCTTCTTTTGCCTGGGTCATAAGTCTCTCATATCTCACTGTTATGATTCCTCACTCTCCGTGTAAATATTTTTCCAGCAGCAGGAGCCAGAGTTTATGTGGAAAACAGGGTGATGTATGCCCTGGGGTATCTCAGATGGAACTGGATGCCTATGTTTAGACTGTTGAATCCTGCCCATGACATAGGCCCATTTGGCTGGAGAAGTGGGCATTCCCCAAGCCCACCAGTTAGAGATGGAGGTCATCTCCTGCCGGTCTCCAAAAATCTCTGCAGACTCCCTTTCCCTTCTCTCCATTTAATTTTTACCTATTCCTTTCCATTTCTTCTTCCTCTCTTGCCATGTGGTTTTGCAACAGTGTGAGCTGCTATTTGCATCCTCTCTCCCTAGATGCTGCTTCCTGCAAGCAGCAGCAGCCTCAGAAAAATAGGTTTTCTCCTTCTTTCGGTGGAAACCACAATTTCAAGCCTGAATGTTATTTGCATGGAAAGAAACAAATGCAGGGCCACCCCACGCTGCTGGTCTCAACATTTCTGTTCACAATTTGCTCTGCATTTTGTTGTTACTCAGCACCTGACACAGCAATGCCCAGTGCTCAGAGGCAATATACGAAGTTGAACAACAGAGATAACAGCTAGGAGGGAAATTTTTAACTTCAGAGAGTTTTGGGTCCCACTTCCAGTAGCTGCATCCATGCACGGGATCTGACCGGCCACCAATGGGGACAAGCAGACCCTTGATTCCTCTTCCCCTGGTGTCTTCACTTTCCTCAGAAAAGCACTGACTCATCCCGCCAGTTGCCATGCTGCTGCCCTGCTTACCTCCACTCATCAAGTAGTCCCTGAAGAATGGGATGCGAAACCACAGGGAGAGCATCATCAGGTGTGGGGTGATGCCTGGGAAGAGCGTGGAAAAGCCTGACGCCTCTGTGCAGAAATTGAGAAAGGCTCCTGCTGCCAGGACCCCATGGGGATGAAATCCCATCAGGTAGTTCTGCCTAGGGTCCAGCTCTGCCGTCTTCACCAGCTGGGCACAGGGATGGAGCCAAAAGAGACCAAAAAGTGAGTATAGTGCTGTCACCCTGGGGGAAGGGAGCTTTGGCTATGGAGTGTAGGTGGAGGATGCCTGGAGTGGGGTCCCTAGCACCTGCTGTGCCTCTTGTTGGAAAAGGTCAACTGGAACAACCATTTTTAACTGAGATGTATTTCATTGCCTGTATTTCCATCTCCTCCCACCCCTTGGTCCAGAATGACATCTCCAATGACACAGTTCCACATGTTGCCTTGATCTGGCCTACATGCTGTTGGGATCCTACTTTCTTTAAAATGTCCTCCAATATATTTTCTAATATGGGGAAAAAAAGTTAAAAAGTGAGAAAAGGGTGATTATTTCTACTTCCCCCTCCACCCCACAAGCAGAATAGCAAAAGGAGTGCAGAATCACTCTGGTAATGATCCATGTAAAGCTGCTACCTGATCAACAACATGGTATAGACCCAAGGTTTATCCTGTCCTGAAATATGTGTCAGGTGGTTCGAGGATGCTTCTGCCCATGGTAAGGTGGGATCCAGCTCCCAGACATCTAACAGAGAACAGGCTGATGGTTTTCTTGCCATCGGGGAAAGACTGCAAGAACCCAGCCACTGGTGCCCGTGTTACGTACCCAAGCAATCCCTGAGTCCACCAAAGAGCAACAGATTTCTACCCAAGGTTGCTGCGGTTTTACTGGGAGGAGGGAATGGGGAACGCCCATGTCTAGCCTTTAGAGATGGACGGTTGGCTAAGGTGAAATCCTCAGCCAGTCTGAAAGTGGGTTTGGAGCCTGGGAGATACTACATGGGAAAGCGGACACTGCAGCAGAAGAGGAGATGATTAAAGGGAGATAAGGAACAACCAGCATGTGGACTCCCTGTGTTATACTTGCTATAGGCTGCTGAGAGGAGAGGGGCTGGTGTGACAAACCCACCCTGCAGCTATGCCACCGAGAAGACTCTGCCATGCCAGCATCAGCCAGCATGTGCATAAACCCAGGCAGAAGCAGTCAAAACTGAATGCTGATGCCTCTGCATGCTTCCTGTGGGTGCCAAAGATGCTCACAGCACCGGAGAAGGATGAATCTTTCCAAGGTTAGCCATCACAGAGCCACCATGCATTTCCAGACAACTCAAAGACATTTCTGCTCAAGAAGAAACAAAGTGTTTTAGTGCGTCGCCCCTCCAGGTACCGCAGTCCCATCTGCACTTGGGGAGCAACTAATGGTGCATGTGTTTTCTTAGAAGCAGCCAGAAGCGCAGGTTAATCATGAGGGTGTATTTTACTTCCTTACATCATGGCTAATTTCCCATCTGAGCTAAGGCACTGTTGACTGTGCACATGTGTCCACTCAAGCGCCTGCTCCTAATGAGGGGAATGGACAAACAAGAGTCCCACTGCTGCCTGGGTGCCGAGATGCCTAGGCAGGAAGAGGGGCAGATGGCTGAATTGCTAAGTGCCCAGGGCCCCTTCCACCATTTGCTTATTTTTGAGTAATCTCAGCTTGCATCAATGGTTCCTGCATTCATCTTCAGCTTCCAAACAGCCTTTCATCTCTGCAGTGATTTATAAGCAGAGAGGTGAGACACTCGCGTGTGTTGAAAACCACTAGATTTCTGGCTGTGTGTGTGCAGGTAACAAGAAGGGTGTTGACAGCAGGCTCAATGTCTGGTTGCACCCTAAGATCACATCACCCTCCTCGCTAATGAAGAGCTGAACTCAGGGTATGCACTGAGCTGTGCGAACTACTTAATGGGAGAGTTCACCTGTGCTAAGGCACCACACATCCTCAAAAGCGTCCCTAGGAGACACCCAGCTGCTGTCTTGGTGCTCATCTCAATGAAAGGGAAGGGAGGAGAGGAAAGAATGAAGAATAGGGCTTGTAGTGATAGGACAGGGGGGAATGGTTTTAAACTAAAAGAGGGGAGATTCAGACTAGACACAAGAAAGAAATTTTGTACAATGAGGGTAATGAAACACTGGTACAGGTTGCCCAGGGAGTTGGTTGATGCCTCTTCTCTGAAAATATTCAAGGCCAGCCTGGATGGGGCTGTGTGAGCAACATGATCTAGTTGAAGATGTCCCTACCCATGGCAGGGAGGTTGGACTAGATGACCTTTAAAGGTCCTTTCCAACCCAAACCATTCTGTGATTCTATGATAAGAGGTGAGGGAAGAGAACAAGGGGGTTATGACCCCTTACAAGGGACTGGACACCCACCAGCCAGCAGCCTTTCCAGCTCTACTTCTGGTTGATCACATTTTCTCTAGTTGTTTTGCATTGAGATCACCTTGTGATTTATTTTATTTATTGTGGTGTGCACTTGTTTTCAGGTACTGCATTTTTCATCGTGCTTTTCATTACCATATTATTTGCTGGGCTTTTTTTTTTAATGTTAATTCTGGCCACAAACAAAGCTAAATGCAACCCTCGGTGTTTTACAGTGCCACTGGGTGGCAAGTCTGTCTCTGATAAATGATTCCTTGTCTCCCTAGTGGCCTCAGTGCCACTAAAGTCTGGAGTCCTACCAGCCACTGTTGGTTCTGGACCAGGTCTTTTAAAACACATGCATTTTGGAGCTTAACCATGATCTGTATATCTATTGCTATGTATCCTATGTATCCAGCTGACAGGAGCCTCATTAAGTTCAACAAGGAAAAGGACAAAGTCTTGTACCTGGGGAGGATTAGTCCCAAGCACCAATACATGCTGGGGGGCACCCTGCTAGAAACCAGTTGGCAGAAAAGGACATAGGGGTCCTGGTGGACACCAATTTGAACATGAGACAGCAATGGGACCTTGCAGCAAAGAAAGAAAATGGTGTCCTCAGCTGTGTTAGATAATATTGCCAGCAGGTGCTGGAGGTCATTCTTTGCCCTCTTCTCAGCACAGATGAGGCAGCTCTGGAGGGCTGTGTCCAGCTCTGGGCTCCTCAGTACAACAGGGACATGGACATCCTGGAGAGTATCCAGCAAAGAGCCATGAAAATGACGAATGGACCAGAACACATCTGCTGTGAGGAAAAGCTGGGAGAGCTGGGACAGTTCAGCCTGGAGAAGAGAAGGCTCAGGTGGATGTCATCACTGTACATAAATACCTCAGGGTAGGGTGCGAAGAGGACGGAGGCAGGCTCTTGTCAGTGGTGCTCAGTGCCAGCACCAGAAGCAATGGGCACAGAAGGAAACACAGGAGGTGTGAACATGAGGAAATATTTTTTCACTGTGCGAGTGACCAAGTACTGGCACAGAGAGCTTGTGGAGTCTCCATCCTTGGAGGTATTCAAAAGCCATCTGGGTGCTGTCCTGGGCAATCAGCTCTCAGTGGTCCTGCTTGAACAGGGCATTGAACCAGAAGACCTCTGGAGGTCCCTTCCAGCCTCAACCAGTCAGTGATTCTGTGATTTTTGACTCCCTGCTTTAAGCCATGGGCAGCTAGAGGGTAGGAGTCTAGTCACGCACGAGTTGGTGGAGCTGGTTAATGTTTCTGCAAGAGCTGTCCCCCGCAGTAGCACTGACGACATCTTAGTAACTTAGTTGAATTATGTGCCTTTCAGCTTTGTAGACAGGGCTCCTTCCAGGGCATAACACAAGGAGGGGAGAGAAGGCGCTCGTGTTGTCACAGTGCCTGCTCACAGTTGGATGATTTGGCCAGAATTTGGAGAGAAACCAAAGAGCTTGTACAAGACTGAGAAGGAAATTTGCAGCAGAGGAGAGACTCGGGCAAAGTCTTTTACACCATAGGCAGGCCCCTGGACTCTAAACAACCCTTCTCCTCCTGGAAACTTTAACGCAAAACCTCGATCCTCCCATCTGGATTGTTCCCAGTGTTTATTCGTTCTTCCCTCTCCTCCTGCCAGAGGTTAATGTCTGTTCCCAAACTGCCAGGAAAGTCACTGGGTGACACCACACAGCCCAACTCTCCTGCACTCCAGCCACAAAGTGCTTAGCGGGGCTGGGGTAGGGGTGCAGAGGGGTGGGACTCTCCTCCCTCTGCCGTAGCAGAGTTGTCATTTCCACACCCACCGGATGGCATTTGCTGTTCTGGTCTTTCTGGGTGAGTTGAACTTTTAATAATTGTTAAAGCACTTAAAGGTCCAGCCAAGCCGGTCTGTGCGTAAACATCTAAATGAGACAAGTGCCTGACCCAAAGTTTTCTTGGTGAGACAAGACCAGTTTCTCATCTCAGAGGTGTCTGAGGGATGCCAGATTAATGTGTATGACCTGTGGTCCGAAGGCAAGGAGCTGTTAGCACCTCAGGGTTGTGCTCTCCACACTGAGCCGTGGGTTTGCTGGCTTCCCCTGAGCTTTCCCTTGTCATGGTCAGAGTGCTCGCTGGTGTCTTGGCTGATGACAGCAGGAATGACCCCTTGTCAAAGGTATTATGAGGCCTTGAGATCCCAAAACTGGGGTCATCTTGCCCTTCCCAACAAATGAACTTGTTTGTGTTTTGAAGGATGTGGTCTACTTTATGCTTCTCCTTCATGAAGAAATATCTTGATAGCTACAGTTTTTCAGTGCTCACAGTGATTACCCTGTAGCAGAAACTCCCCTTTTACACTGTCTACTCAAATGTGGGTCCAAGACATGGGTGAAACCCTCCCGCAGTTCCCCCAGCTCCCGCAGAGATGTGGTGAGACCTGTTCCATGCACTGCCAGCCATGTTGGGGAAATGCATACACAGATTTTCAGGAGCTCTGATAAAAGCCCACGTACTGGTGAGTTTCTCAAGCAAATTAATCCAAATTAATTTTAAACTGGATTAGTTAAACCACATTAACATCCCAAGTAGATGCTCTTAGCTGGAATTAAAGTGGCCTTTGTTTGGTATCTGTTTTGGTTTGGTTTGGTTGGGGTTTTTTAATTAATTTTGGAGTGGAATTAAGCTAATTGGAATTAGGGCTTCTGAGTGACTGTGTCAGCCCAGGAGTTCAGCACTGGTTTAACAAGGCTGCTTTCATTCACCCCTTGAGATGCGGCTGGATTTTCCTGGTTGTCCCCATGGCAAGAGGGTGGACAGGCAGTTCCCTGGGTAAGGTTGGTGCGCTAACGCTTGAGGGAAGTAGCATTCTCCCTGAGCCCGAAGGGAGCTGCACTGGAGATGAAGCAATACCCAGGCCCCCAACCAGCATTGTTTGCAGGGCTGAAGGGATTAAAAAGTCATTAAGTGAGGAATTAATGAAGTCAAGTTGAGACGAGTATGGGCCCTTGTCCTGGTTTCGGCTGGGATAGAGTTAATTTTCTTCTTAGTAGCAGGTGCAGTGCCATGTGTTGGATTTACGATGAGAATAATGTTGATAACACACTGATGGTTTTTGTTGTTGCTAAGTCATGTTTATGCTAAATCAAGGACTTCTCAGTTTCTTGGGCTTAACCAGCAAGGGGGCTGGAGGGGCACAGGAAACTGGGAGGGGACACAGCCAGGACAGCTGATCCGAACTGGCCAAAGGGATGTTCCATACTATACAGTGTCATGCTCAGTATATAAACTGGGGGGAGTTGGCCAGGGCTACTGGTCGCTGCTCAGGGATTGGCTGGCCATCAGTCAGCAGGTGGTGAGCAATTGTATTGTGCCTCACTTGTTTTTTTTTTCCTTTTGGAATTCATTACTCTCTCCCTCCCTCTCTTCTTCCCGTTGCAATTGTTGTTACCAGTATCATTATTATTGTATTTAATTTTATTTTATTTCAGTTATTAAATAGTTCTTATCTCAGACCACAAGTTGTACATTTTTCCTGAATCTCCTCCCCATCCTGCTGGCCAGGAGGAGAAAGCAAGCAGCTGTGTGGTACTTAGTTGCCAGCTGGGCTTAAACCAGGACAGCACTGCATGGTGCTTGCCATGCCAAGGGACACATACTCAGGGAGGGCACTGGCATGCCATGACATTGCATCCTTAGGGATAGATGAACATATGGTGGGAAACGGGGAGCAGCACGGCATGACCCCCCCCTAGCTGTTCACAGAGCAGAGGAGGATGTGGTCAGGAAAGCTGGTCAGCAAGCTTCTGCCTTCTGAGTGAAGTCGTCTCCCAGAATTGAATTGCTATTGTATTTCTGTCCTTCTCTGGCTCCAAACTCTGTTTCCAAGGATGTTATGTTCATTAATCTGCTCTTAAGTAGGATACACCTCCTTTCAACTTTGACCTAAGCAAATCCTTAGGTCCCTCGCTGTCCATGGGCAACTCCAAAGAGCACTTCTTGGAGGATGAAACATGCAGCCAGTTTCTATGTAGGATGAAACCCAGCAGAGAAATCCAGAAACCCAGCTAGATCCAAAGGAGAAATTGTGCCAAGGCAAAGAGAATGAGGTAGCCCATGCAAGGGTGGCTAGATGGGAGACCAAAGGGCAAATATGTGAATACTGCCAGCCACTGCTGAGGAAGATGGGTTTCAGGTCCCAGCAAGGATGAGGGTCTGAGAGGGACTAGTTGGAGAAATAGAGGGCTTTGAGCACTGAGGTTTTCTCCAGATGCCACAAAGCCAGGTCAGAGCTGTGTTTGCAGCAAGTATCAGGGAGTCTGACCAGCCAGGTGGGTTTAAATTGAGTTTGGATGGGACTTCACTACCCTCACTCCCAAAGCTGGATAAGGACGGCAGCTCCAAAATACCCAGGTCCTCCCTTGCTCTCGTGTGATGCTGCTTTTGGGGGTCTTGTAGGACCTCCTTTATGCGGTGGCTTATCATGTTGCTTGGAAGTGCAGATGGTGGAACACAGTCCTGCAGTGGACATGACCTTGGCCATGGCCTCTCTCTTACTTAGGGTCACCTGAGGGCAGAGAAGAGAGAGCCAAGACATGCGAGAGAAAAGTTCCTGAAGAAAGTACAGAGAGGTGGCTTTAGGCCATTTGGCCATGTCTTGCTTGTGCCCTAACAATCCCTCATCTTTCATCCAGCCAACAGAAGGAAACAAAGCAAACAACCAAGACTGCTGGAAATCAGAAATGGTATTTAACATCATGGGCCATGACACAAAATCCTCATTTACAAATAACACCACTCTTCATGAAAAGAAAGAAAACATTCCTGTCAGGGCTTGGTTCACACAAACTGGACCTGTCACCCCTCTGCAACACCTTGTACCTCTCCAGAACCAAAACACACTCAAATAACCCCCGTCATGCTTTATGCCATTATGAGAATGAATGAGCTATGGGATGGAGCCATCCCAAATCAAAGCTCCTAGGGTTCAACTAATTCTCCAATAACTCATTTTAGTTATGCCAACAAAGAAACAATAATGCCAGCAAGTCCCCAAGCATAATGACAAAGGCCGGGACTCTGCCAGGTGCTGTAGATAATAAGGTCCAACTGGCACTTGGATAACCCCAAGGCTAGTAAGAAATACCCTGTGGCTCTTCACAGGGTACTGCCCCTGGTAGCAGCACAGACCTTTACTTTCTAAAATGTATAATGTATTGCAGGATATTGAGAACCCCTTGTCTGTCAACAGCAGAGGCAACACATTACTCTGGACTTGAGTAATGTCTACTTGATTGTGACAATGTGGAGTCGTAAGGAAGTGTTCCACTGAGACAGGTTCATGTTTGCAAAGGAGACTTCAGTGCGGTAAAGACCAGGGACCATCCCCACGCAGCAGGCACTTTTCAGGCTGCCCTGAATAAAGCTGGTAAGATGGTGCCAGCTGGGTTGCTCTGAATAATGACAACACCTGAAGACAAAATTTTTTCCCTTTAAGAGCTTAATTTAACTTCCTGCTGCCAGATTTAACTTGTAACCCAAGTTCTGTGATCTAAAGGTGAAATGTTTGGTCTAAGCTAAGCATCCAGCGCCAATTTATAGTCAAGAAAGACAGTGACTTTCTTTTAAGAACTATGGTAGAGAGAGACCTTGTCAAGCTTATGCTTTCACCATTTCTGCCCCACCCCCACCTTCTGCACATCTATGGTGCTCCTCAGCTGAGCCTGCTGAAGCACATTGGCTGTATGAGGGAGGCTGGTGACAGCAGTCTTAGAGCAGCAGGAGAGGCTGGGGAGAAGTAGCAGTGAAGATGTGCATTCGCTTAGCCATGTGACGGAGAAATTTGTTTTTACTGTAATGCTGGGTGTATCCTTCATAATAAAGATTCACTGATAAATGATGTGGAATCATAGAATTATTTAGGTTGGAAAACACCTTTAAGATCACGTCCAACCGTTAACCCAGGACTGCCAGGTGCACCACTAAATCGTGCCCCTAAGTGCCACGTTTACATGTTTTTTGAACACCTCCAGGCATGGTGACACCACCACGTCCCTGGGCAGCCTGTTCCAGTGCTTGACCACCCTTTCAGTAAATAAATTTGTCCCAATACCCAATCTAAACCTCCCCTGGTGCAACTTGAGGCTGTTTCCTCTTGTCCTATTGCTTGTTTACCTGGGAGAACAGACCAACCCCCACCTCACTACAGCCTCCTGTGAGGTAGTTGTAGAGAGCAATAAGGTCTCCCTTGAGCATCCTTTTCTCCAGGTTAAACACCCCCAGTGCTCCCAGCTTCTCCCCATCAGAGCTGTGCCCCAGCTCCGTTGCCCTTCTCCAGACAGGACTGTGCCAACAGAGATAAGGGTTTGGGCAGGGACCTGCCAGCAGCAGACAGATTACTGATGGCTTATTGAACATAGCATAGGTAGAGCAGTTCACAATATCCAAAATCTCTCTGGAGGCAGCATCAACCCACAGCAGGTACCACCAAATAACTGTTCACACATAGTCAGCCCCAAACAGATTCATTTTGCAATTTTTCATATATTTTCCACAATTTTAAGACACAGCTGAGCTCAGCCGTGTATTGCAGGCCTACCATGAGGATGTATAAAAAAGGATTAGGAGAGGGTTAAAACACAGGGAGAAATAACTTTCCTGGGCAATGCACTGGACCCCACCTTGAATTCTCACTGCTTTTTTCTCATCATCCTTTTTAAAATCACCCAAACTCATGCAGGTCCTTCCTGATCCTGTAACTCCCAAACCCCAAATTAAAGTACAGTCTGCTCCATGGGGAATAAAGCTAGCAGCAAAGTGGTACTTGTGCAAGGGTGGTATCGGCAGAGGGTGCTCCTTGCATGCACTGCACAGTCCAGCTCAGAGCCTGCACGCTCCCAGGTGCTGCTTGCTTCCAGATCCCCGGAAAACAGAGGCTCATCCCAATCTTTCTTGGCTTTCACGACAGTAAACATGATCAGAGATCTCTTAAAGGCAGCATTAAAAGCCGCTTCTTAAAATAAAAGAGCAGGCAGCTCTTAATGCCTCCAAACACTGGCACTTGGCCATGCTAAGTTTGCTGCTGGGATCTGGGAGGATTAGGAGCCACCTTTAATCTTCCCAGAATGACTAATTCTCCAGGGCTCAACAAACTCAATCTACACACAAACATGGCCTGGGGCGCTGGGTGCCCAACTGGTCCATGTCCCCAAATCCTACTCCCCTGGGGGTTTGGACAAGTGGGGTTGATCAGCTTGAGGAAGAAAAGGCTCCAGGGAGACCTTCTAGCATCCTTCCAGTACTTAAAGGGCCCAACAAGGAAGCTGGAGAGGGGCTTTTTACGAGGCTATGTGTGTGACAGGACAAGGGGGAATGGCTTTAAACTGGAAGAGGGGAGATTTAGGTTGGACGTGAGGAAGAAACCCTTCCCCGTGAGGGCGGCGAGGCGCTGGCCCAGGCTGCCCAGAGCAGCTGTGGGTGCCCCATCCCTGGCAGGGCTCAAGGCCAGGCTGGACGGGGCTGGGAGCAGCCTGGGCTGGGGGGAGGGGGCCCTGCCCCTGGCCGGGGGTGGGACTGGGTGGTCCTGAAGGTCCCTTCCAGCCCAAGCCATTCTGTGAATCTAAGTGAGAGGTCCACTGCAGCATCCAGCTGCACGTGTTCAAACCAAAAGCCCAGCTTAGTTCATCCTGAGAGCAGTGTGCTGGATGGTTAAAGCAATATTTGCAATGCTTAACGCCCACTCTGCTAGGCACCGGTCAGCTTGTGCTCAGCGGTATGAAATGAAATGCCTTCTCTGCAAGGAAGAAAATGCATTTGCGGTTTATAGGCGGGGAAGCAAGGCTGGCAGATGGGGGATATAACAGAGTATAAACCCAGGAGTGGTGTGGCCACGTGGGACAGGGTTTGCGTGGGCTACCCAGAAGGTTTCTAGTGCAATGAGCAGGGAGCAGGGAGGTCTTCACACTGTGTGGTTCACTGGGGAGCTCCTTGCTGCGGGATGACGGGGTTGCCGAACGTTTTTTCTGTGCTTTTGTAGTGACAAATGGCAGAAGATGCATTCAGCAAGGACTGCTAAATCCTATACCCTGGCTTAGAAAACCCTTGAACAAAGAAAGTCCGGAAGACTGAGAAAATGTTTGGGGAAATACTATTATGTGATTTCTTGGTTCTAATACTCTTTTTGTTTTATTTTTGTTTTCTGCTGTCCTTTTGTGGAGCCTCCTCTGATTTCCCCCAGACCCGCAGGGAGAAAGCCTCCACTGAACCCTCCCCGCCGTCACCCAGCAAGCTGCAGCCAAACCCAGTAGCCACGCTCCCTCTACTGGTCACTGCTGGTCCTCCCCGCCTGGCAGTGGCACCCAGGGAGGGAAGGACAGACAGACAATGCAATGCGGAGTTCAGGAGGGGGGTCAGAGGGCTGGAATTAGATGAGCTTTAAGGCCCCTTCCCACCCAAACCATTCTGTGATTTTGCGAAATAATTTGCAGAATATGTATCACATATAATCATTGCAGCCACATGAATAGCTCATAGCAATTCTAGCACTTTCCAAGGCAACCCTGAGAATAATCTGTTAGGTGTTTCTTATCAAATGTCATCAGATATTCTCTGTTCCTTATGGTAAAACTCACCACAAGCTTTCCTGGGATGTGTTCCTATTCCTGCCCAGAAGATTATGATACATCTTTTGGGGGCCTTGCTTTGAACCTCATCCAGAAGCCCTTAAATCACAAGTTAAGCTCTGAGATCAGCCATAAAATAACTCACTGCAGGTCCTCAGCATCACTTTCTGCCATGTTTTTGAACAAAGAAACTCAGTGGCAGTAGGATGCATGCAAAGCAGACTTTGATGGATGGTCTTGCAGAGAGGCAGCTGGGAGATGCAGTTCACCCAGCTGAGACATGTGAAGTTTGGCTAGCGTATGGCAGCTTCCAGCACAAAATCAAGTGAATTCATTTGAATTGTCCACAGCAGTGGAAAGGGGCAGTGATAGCCTGGTTCAGCCCAGCACACCTATCTCTACCAGTTGCACCCAGGTCCTGTGAGAGGCAATCCCAGCTTGCACAGTACTGTATGCTACCAACGAAACGTGGTCATGGACAACACTTTGCTCCTTCACCTCCTCCAACCCAAGAGGCATATTGGGGATGAGATGAAAACTGAAATGAGAGGAGGGCTAATCAGGGGAAATCAAAAAGCACCAATTTTCCTGGTGCAGCTTTTGTTTTTGGAGTATCCTGGAGGTGGTGCCTTTACACACAGGTCTAAGTATATTCGTGGTGTTGCTCTTCTGGAATGACACAGTTTGCCTTGCTATCAAGCAATGTTTCCACACTGATAAAAAGGAACATCTGCTGGGACAAACTGTAACAACGTTGTGTCTTGGCAAAGACACCATTTTACCTGCAGCATTAGGGTCAATATTGTACTGAGTTGTGGCCTGCAAAAGGGGATGATGTGACATCAGAAGATACATTTTAGGCATCATCATTTTAGGGAAAGATGTTGTTATAACACAATTGTGTGTAAGATCCACTCAGAAATGGTAGGAGAGATCCAGGCAGACCCTATCTTCTCATTTTTTTGCCCAGCCTTGATTTCTGCCCTAAATTAATCTCCTTGCACACCAATCTTGCAGTCTGCACTCCAGGACCTTAAAAAATTCAGGTGTGTTTATTGGGGATGTGTGGATTTTTCTTCCTGCTGAACTGAAGAGAGAAACCTTGTGTTTCACCATTGAAGTGCAGGTCTGGGATTTGAAAGAGTTGGCTCTTATTTCTGACTGAGCAGCAAACCTGATGGGTGACCTTGGGCAGTCCTCACTTTGCTCCAACTCCCCCTAATCCTTATCCCAGGCCCTACTCTCTGCAGGATGAACTCCCAGGCCAGGCTTTTTTTTCTGCTTTGGGCTGATGAGTCCTTTGGCTATTTGGGCTCCCCACTTCATTTTACCTGGACTGCAGCACCCAGCTCCTCACTCCAGGCTCTCTCTAACCAGCTGTGGGCATCCTACCTGAGTTCCCTCAACAGGCAACATTTCACTGAAGGAACTATCTTACATCCCACAGCTTGGTCAGCCTTGGAACTTATTCCCTTGCATGGCCCATGAATGCTTCTGCTGCATTGCTTAGATTTGTACCGACTTGTGATGACTCTGAGGCAAGACTTTGTGCTGGTCCACTCATTCATGCCATGACAAGGGGATACCAGATGAAAAGTAAGATCAAAGGCCAGCCATATGCATTAAAATAAATCAGAAAATGTCACAGAAGTCCCTTTCAGGGGAACAGCAACACTGTGAGACTGCCTAGTGCACATCCAGCTTTATCCATCCAGCCTCTTCCCCAGCAGAAGGGGATGCTGACCTTCCAGGGCACCAAGACCTCTTGGATTTTGGTGAAAAGTTGGCCCTGTGTCCACTGGGTAAATGCTAAGCAACCTGAAGAGCAGCAGTGTTGCAATATAGACATGAAAACCAGTTAATGGGAGATTTCCTTAACTGCTGGAATGCAGTGAGGTTAAACAGGTGAGTAAAAGCCAGATGATTAAAGGATGCAGTTGATGAAAATGGTGGTCTACATTTTTTCTGGGTCTTGCAGTAATCTGTGAATTGGAAAGACAATCCTTCAACACTGACCTCCCAGCACCCCATGGCATGACTGCTGGCCCCAGACTACCTCCAAGCATCAAGGATAAAGTTGGTCTGTAAATGTCCTAAGAGCCGATGGGATCAGTGGCACTTACCGTAATGGGAAAATAGTCCTTCATGTACCTCCATACGATGCTGTTCCGGATGGCATGGATCCGTCTCCCACCCTTCCTGGGTTTTTCCCAGTCTATCAACCACCATGCAGTGTAGAGGGCACTGACCAGCCAAAAACGTGTGAAGAAGAGGGCGATGAAGGCAGCTGTGCAGCACTGTGCTGAGAGAAAAGCCAGCAGTGAGTTGGCAGCTGCATTAGGTGGACTTTGTGAGAAAGGTCTTGAAACTTGAAAGGTCTGTGTTTGGACCTCGGATGGAGCCCAAGCCTTCACTAGGCTTGCTGCTGAACTGTTCTATCAGTGTGAAGGCATTTTTGATGCAGAAGTGATTTCTTTCCTATCTGCCCCAGGCAGCTGGAGAAGAACCAAAGCACCATCCTTGCGGAAACTACCTTTCTCCAAAGGCCACCATGTCCCCCTCTTCCCACATGATAGATACACCTCACTGCATCCAGAGGGTTCTTGTGGATCAGATCTCTATCTCTTTGCTGTCTGGCTTTTCTCTGGAGTTAGTCTGATCTCTGCAACAATAATGCCTCTGTTTTACCCCAAATCTCCTGTTAATACCCCCTGATGACACCTGGTATTTTGCAGTGGCAGCAAAGCGGGGCACTATGCCTTATTTGTACAGTCCCCAACAGCTTTGTCCTGAGCTAACAGTTCCCCATTTTAATTGCATCCTTGATTTTTAATTTTTTATCTTCCCATATATAAGACTTTACTCTTTATTGAGTTTTTTCTTATTGATTTTGGACCTTTTCCTCTACTTCTCAGGTTCACTCTCAGCTCTAATCCTGTCCTCCAGAGGATTTTCAGTCCCTCCAACTCAGTGTCATCACAGATTGTAAAAGGATGCTGCATTTCATTCCCTAAGACATTAATGACTTGGGACTTTCCCAAGTCATTAAAGGCTTCTCTGACCTGCTTCCAGTCAGTGCTCAGCTTTGCCCTCTACCTCCCCCCTCCCTCATGGTCTGTGTTTTGGCATGGGAACAAGAGAAGAAAATTTTCTGTGCAAATAAGCACCACTCGGTACATCAAATCCCACCCAAGCTCAACACTGTCTGTCTGTAGAGACTGGGAAGTGCTGATGGCCACCAAGCTGCCACCTGCTAAAGCAAATGCCCTAAAATGTGTCTGGGAAGAGCTGTGTCCTCACCTTCTGTGCCTCTGGAAGCCTTGGTGGAGGCTGGGGGAGCTCAGGGGCAAACTGAGCCAAAGAGAACCCCATTCATCCAAGCCCTGTGCCTTCCCCAGCTCATGGATTACACCATGTGTAGTGGGTTATGTATTTTGTCCTTCACTGGATCTTCATCACAGATCTAGCACGCAGGGCTGAAAGATGTGAGGATGGAGATGCCCTGTTCAGCTTCAGCTGTGAGACAGACGCATCCATGCCCTCATCCTCTGAGACCTGGATTTTTATATTTGGTTGGAGTCATCTGAACATCTCCCTCCTCTAGCTCATCTCAGCTAAGGCCTATTAGAGAGGAGGTACATGATGCTTTCGTTTAAGATCTCCTTATAGCTCCTGTTCGCTTTTACTTAGGATAAATAAGTAGGTCTGGGGGGGGTGGGGTGGTGCGGGGCGCTGCAGAGGGGGTGTTGGTGATAAATCACCCTGATCCCAGAGATCTGCATGTGAAAAAGAATCCCTTATCTATTGTAAAACACTGGCATGATGGTACTGATAATTCCTGTGGGGAAAAAAAAAAAGCAATAATCTAGCAGGATCCTAAAAAGCAATAATCTGGCAGGATCCTAAATGTCCTTAAAGCTGAAATGGGATTTTATGTCCTCGTATAGAGACACTGTGGCAGGCACCTGGGTAGGCACTAACACAGCGCACGGGGAAACGCTGCAGCTTTCTGCAGAGCAAGAGGTCTAACCTGCAATGCATCCTCCAAGTCAGAACAACCCACTGCTCATACCTGGTGCTACTCCTTTCAAATGCTGCAGACACCGTCTTTGTAACTCTTTGAGGAAAACAGTATACAGCAGGAAACCAAGTTCCAGGGTCCACAGGAGACATAAACACTACTTGAGGACCGATGTGGGGGTTGCAATTTCGCTGCACCTGGGAGCCATGTCACCAGGTCTGTCACAAAACTGCAATGCCTAATTCTTTTTTTATCTTACCGTGCAAAGTTCAAAGTACATTCTGCAAAAGGAAGGAGTTGTTCTGGTCCAAATCCATGTACATATCATCCAAGTGAGGCTTTATCTTGCGATTATATAATTATTAATTTCTCCCTTGATCAGTTTACAATTCAGCTTCCATTTTTTCAGGGCAGAATTTGCACACAGTGACTTTCACTCAATCTTAAGGTTATCTTTTCTGTGTGCTTGTAAAATTTTATGGTGTCCTGGTTGCTGTGGGAAAGAAGCCCATTCCTGTCCCAGAATGGACCCTCAATCTGAAAGTTGCTTGGACCAAAGAGACAGGAAAGTTCCAGAAAACGTACAGTTAAATCCTACTGTCTGCATCTAAATGAATCCCAGCCTTAGGCAGATACATGATTATTTATGGGCTGTATTTTGGTGAGAAGGGGGCACTCTGTACAGCTGCTTGGCGTGGAAGGGGGAGTCACTGTAGCTGCTTGGATCAAGGGAGACTGCTATCCCTCTTCCAACTTTCTTGTAGACATCTGTGTGTCATGTCCTCAGACTCTTCAATGACAACATAGCAGAGGCAGTGTGGTCCCATTGATTAGACCCCGAGACTTTCTGGACCACCAGTGGCAAGATGTTTGCCACAGAGCCGCATTGCTTCTTCCTGAAACCCATGTCAGGTCCCCAGGCTGTGTTCACCACCAGCCCTGCTGCCCAGGACCTCACGCTCCTCAGCCTGGTTTCAGGGTCCCTTCACCAACACTGAGCCACCCTCTTATAGCTTATGCCGGTGATTCACCACATTTTAGTCTCCTGGTTCTCCAAGCTGCTGCAAAATAACATCCCAGCCAAAAGAGGGCCAAATCCTGCATCCATTTGAGCTAAGGACTAGAAGGAAGGACTGTGCACTGGGATCCAAGATCTAGTTCTATTACTGCAAATCCCAAGACTTTCCTGAATCCACACAGGAGGGGAACACACACTCCCCTTCCTCCATGGGTCATGTCCCAGAGGCAGAGCAGCAAGGACATCCTAAAGCCACCTCCTTGCCCCTTCTGCTTCTTTTCTACAGAACAGGGCGGAAGGGGTGGGTGACAAACAGGAATATTTGCTTGTTATGAGGCTGTTCCCCATAATCCCCATAACTGCTTTCTTCCCTCCAGGGGAGTCCCAAGACAAAAATGAGGAATGATGAGGGTTTCTTGCCTGTCCCTCCCTGTACTGTGGACTGCTTCAAAGCTGCCCAGATGAGAACCATATTTTCCTCAACATATGCTTTCCTACAAACAGCTGTTGTTTTCTGGGCTACCAGCCAGGCAAACACTTTAAAGGATATCACAAACATGGCATTAGGCTCTAGGCCAGGGAACCTCAGCAGATATGTCCCTCCTGGGGCCAAACTCCAGCCTATGTACAGCTTGCTGTGCTGACAAAGCAACCCACAAAGGGCTGTCAGGTCTTGGAAGAGGTGGGAGTCTGTGTCATGATGGACCTGCAAGTCCCTGGTTCACTAGAAACCCATCTTTGAATCCCATCAGCTGGCAGGGCTGTGCAGAGCCAGACAAGCTTTCCAGCTTAGAATCGTAGAAGTTTGGGTTGGAAGGGACCTTAAAGACCATCAACTTCCAACCACCAGTTTCATTATGGTCTCCATGGGTGCAAGCTCTCTGGTGAGGATGGGGACTGCAGGCACACCACACCAGGCACACAAATGGCAATGAGATGTGATTATAACATGGCTCTGCCTCCCTGCTTTTACAGTATTCTTTAGGGGAAAAGAGTGGAGAATCTTCAGTATTCAGCCGTAGCATCACTACAGTATCTACCTTCCACGTTTCTGCCCCCATAACTCCCATGATTCCCAGCCTCAGGCTGCAATTCTCAAGCCATGGTTGTACACTCAGGAGGAGCAGGCATGTGGTTGCAAACAGACATGATCCTCGTCTCCTCCCTCTGCAGGTCTGGACTCTTGCGACATAGCCCAACTGCACATGCTAAATTACTATAAAATGGCCTAAGCCCTTAGACAGAGCCCTTGCAAAGCAGACATCACCATGGGCTGCAAGAGATGGTCTAAGGGCATCATGCCTGACTTTGAAATCATATCAGTTCAGTTATCTGAAAATGGCCAAATAATCCTAGGCAGGGCTGAGGTTAGCTGCTGCACTGTCTAATCTGTCACGGAAAGCGAAGAGACCTCTTCAAACCGAATCCACTGCCAAAGGGGCTTTGACAAGCAGGAAAGATCCATACAGACCCTAAATCTTACACTTTCTGTTCAGGCCAGATGCAAGGAGGTTTGGCTGTGCTTGTCTGTGGTGAGGTGTGGCTTTGGGTGAACCAGTCGCAGGGTGTTCTTGGACTACTGGGCCACCAAAACCTGCACCCAGCCTGTCAGCCAGGGGGGCTTCTGAAGCAGCTCTTCATTGTGCAGGACACAACACCTCATGCCTCCATGACCATGCAGGAGTCAGTAAAGAGAGGACACATCCATGTGGATGTGATGGCTTTCTTGGATTCCCTCACAGACCGAGTGGTTTCCTGGGCTGGGCTCCCTCAAGTTGAGGGCAAAAATTAAGTGTTTGGTGGTGGGTGTCTCCTGTTAAGTAGTTTTGTTGTGAGCTGCAAGTCCCTCCCTGGATGAAAACATGGGCATATCACAGTCAACACACAACTATATGCCACAGGCTCCAAGCGAACCACAGGCTACAAAACACACGGTGGGCTTTTCTGGCCAAGTCCAAAGAAGGACCACATCCCATCAAAGTGCTTCTGAGCTCAACATGGCTACTAACCCAGCATTTTCTCTTTCAACCTGGAACAGGGAAAACAGCAGCCTGTGGAAAAAGATTTTTGGCATCACAGCAGCCCCAGAGTGAGTCAGATTCATATTGCAGTTGCCAGGAAGGTTTGCAAGTTGCACATTGCTGAAGTCCCCAGCACCAGCCTAGAGCCCCTGCCAGTGACAGCCTGCAGAGTCCCAGGCTGTGGACTACACTCAGCTGTCAAGGCGGCCTGACTGACACTGGCACTGCGTGCCCTTTGAGCCAGCCCTGCTGATTGAAAGGGTTCAAAGGCTGGGTGCTGTGCACTGGATCTGCGGAGGCAGCGTGTGCAGGTCTCCTGCCCTTGCGCTGGGTTTGCTTGCATGGGTTCAGCCCAACACTAATGCTTCTGCAAGGTATGTCTGGATGGATGCCCATGCCCAAGTCCACGGACACCAGGAATGAGAGGTAGTGGGGAGCAGTGCAGCAGGTTTGGGCACCAGCCTGCTGGTTTTGGTGCCCCGCAGAAGTCTGGCTCCACCATATTAGGACAGGGCACTGGTCAGTACTGGGATCCTGAAGCGGGAAGGCAATGAGGTCCCCACTCCATGCCCTGCATCCCACCCTTGCACTCTGCACTCTCCTTCCAGCAGCTGTCAGCGTCTGAAGCAAATGGCACCTTTTGTCTCGGTGACCTTGCCAGGAGCATCCTTAAGAAAACCGGCAGCGCAGACCATGCCTGCCTGTTGTGAGGGATGCTGCAGCAGAGCTCCCTGCCAGCACCGGGGTCAAGCTGCTGCACTCATCCCACCCCCTGCAGAGAATGAATGAGCCCCTCACCCCGGGCTTGGCTTCTTGGCGGATGCATTTGTACAACCATAGCAACAGCTGCCTGCAACCAGTGCTGCCCAGCCGCGGGTGCTGGGATCTCTGGTCAAAGGGCTGTGCAAATGGCTGGTGGTGGTCGATCCTGTGTTTTTGGGAGCCCTTTTCTGGCAGCAGAAGCACGAGCCTGTCTCAGAGAGAAAGGAGCAGCTGGCAGCCACATCCTGCCCATGGAAACTCTGATCTCTGTGCCTGAGGGTTGTAACTGAGTGCAGCATGGGGTCTTTGGCAGCTCCTGGGGTGAGATTAAAGGTATCCCTTAGCTCCGAGCTTTCACAGTTGTTAAACTGGGAGATTTTGAATGGAAAGCTCCAGGCTTAAAGAAACTTTGTAAAATGAATCAAACCAGCTGGAATTGCTCCATGAGCTTTGGCTATCACCTTTTTAATGCCTTTCTTATAGCATTTCTTAACTGCTTTTGGTTTCAGATTGCATCAAAAAAACCCCACCCCAAAATAAAGTAAAACTGTTGCAGGGAAAGACAGTAATCTTTGGAAGGCCAGTCATGCAGGAGGTGTGGGTTTGGGTCTCATCCTCACTCAGAACAAGCTGCATTTCCCTGCAGGAACCAAAGCCTGTGTTTCCAGCAGCTCCATGTTACCCTCTGACTGTGGTGGATTCCTCCCTCCTGGCCATTTTCTGGCTTTCTGCTGGCTCCAGAAGTCATCTCTATCACTGAAAAGTCAAGTGCCAACTTGCTCTCAATTCCAAGAAGGGAAAAAACTGAAGTACATGTTGTTTTGCTGGAAAACACTGTTAAAGCTCCATAAGCCCCAGCTATATCCATGCTGGGAACAGGAATGCGTTGTATCCATTGCTAACAGGGCGGCCGCATCTCTACTATGCCCCATCCCACCCAGGCACCATGGAAGCAAATCCAGGCACAAGAGTGGAGAGGGAGTTAGAGCACCCCAGAATGTCCCTGCCTGGATAGTTGGGTCCAAGGCTGCATGGCTTTGGCCAGATCTCCCCTCCCCTGTGCTGTTAACACCCATGTGTCCTCCTTCAAGCTGGTCTCCGTTGGGCAGGGGAAGGCTGATCACACCTGGGATCTCATATGCACTAGAAAAGCCCCAGGGTTTATAATGCAAGTAGAGGATGGCACCAAGTGCCCTGCACTCAGCCATGCCCTAACTATGCTTTGCAGCAACTCAGCCAGCTGTGCCGCCACTGCCACACTATAATCTCCCCTCCATCTGGAGAGGGATGTCCTCTGGCTTGTCCCAGAGCAACCCAAGGAGTCACACTGGTTACACCTCTCCAGAGCACCTCGGCAGAGCCCATTTGCTGAACCAGCAGGTAAACAGTATTGCCTGGTCATGTCCACATTGCTAATTCTCTTCACTTCCAATAACGGGCAGCCTCACCCATCCTGGATACCAGCAATGGTCCCTGGCTTCTGCCATTGCCCGAGCTGCACCAGTGTGTAGTTTGGAAGTGTGTTCCTTAGCATGAGCTAACCTATGCTAAGAAGCAAGCAGCAGCTACACTGTCTGGACCAGTACAGCCCAATGCTCCAGTCCATTAGATACTGATGCAGAGGTGGCCATTCAGCCCCAGGTCCTAGAAGAGTTTGGACAGAGCCATCTCAGAAACTTAATGAGGCTCTGAAGCACTGCCTATGCTTTCTTCCCAGGTATTGTTTTGGAGATGCTTGTGTGCCAGGACCCAAATATAAACAAAGATCTGTTGCCTCTGTGTATTGGGACTAGTCAACAACTATCCTACCACAACAAAGCAGAAGCTTTACACACCAATCCCATCTGAGATTAAGAATTGGCATGACAATGGGAAAGTCTGGGATGCCACCTTCCAGCTTGGCTCATGATGGGCTGTAAATCACCCCAATTTGCCCTCTCTAGTAACCTGCCTCTAGGTCTCCCATCTCCTTATTTCCCAGTGCATCCTATCTAAAAATGCATGAATCTAATTTCCATCAGCACCTGCTGCCCACCCCCCCAGCCCGCTCCCCTCCAGTAATGATTTTGCCTGGGTCCCAGTTTGCTAATGTGTCTCTTCCCCAGCCTGCTTGGGTTTTCCAGGAAAAATGCCCTTTTGGGGTGTGCAAGGGCATCTGTATAATGTAAACTGTCTGTTCCCAGGGTTGCAAAGCAGAGTCACCTATACTCTTCCCATCTTACCAGCCCTCAAGTATGGGAATGCTATTTCTCATGACTGATGCTGAGTAGGGCACCTTAGACCAGGAAAACACTAAACCTAAAGAGCAGGAGAAGCTGAAACCCCACGCAGGTTTAGCTGCTGCATAAGACCCATGGATGTTCCCATGCACAGGCACGCAGCCATGCACCTCCTTAGTGCCACCGTGCTCAGATCAGGTGGCGAGAAGAAACAAACAAACAATCAAAAATAAAAAAGGAAAAAAACCACCTGCCTCCCACCCTGCTCTTCATACACTGAGATGGAGACAGGCAGTGCAACATCTGCTGCTAATCACTTGTCCTAACATGGGCTGGGATTCACTTCAGGATCCCAGAAGACGCTTTTAATGCCACTTCCCTTCAGTCCCAGGTCTTCCTTGGGGTTGAGGAGAGAAGGGGTTGGGGCAAAAGCTGTTCTGGCTTCTCAGAGAAGGAAAATGAGATGTCTCTTACCCAGGCCTAGGAAGCTGAAGACCCACTGAACCACTGAGGCTGTCTGAAGCCTTCTCTGCAGTGGCACGGAGAGTGGAGCAAACTCAACCTTCATCTTGGCCTCTGCTTGCAAGTCTCAAAGGGAGAAGGAAGTGGCGAATGCAAAGTGCAAAGTCGCCCGTCAATATTTACCCAGCCTTACAATACAGGGGATTGTGCAATGTACAGTGGTGGTGGTGACTGTCTGCAGCCACCCTCCTGTATGAGGAGGAGAGGGACGCCGACGGGGGTGTCCCCAACTTTATGCCAATGTGACTCATCACGTGATGAGACAGTGAGGATTTCATGCTTTTACCCCCCAAATCTGGGAAATAAACCCCCTTCAGCATGCAATTTTGCCTTCAAGTGTCTGTTTCTTCCAAATTTCACAATTTTTGGATGTTCACAGAGAGGATGAGGAATTTGTGCATCTGAGCCAGGCTTTATTTTCCCCGTTCCCCTACAAAGGAGCCTGTGCACAGCAGGACGGCCAAGCAGAGGGGACTGATATGGAGAAATAATGTGAAATGGGGATAATGGACATGGATTGTGATTGTATGTGTCTGCTTAAGGAATGTGGGTATGGTGACTAGTCATGGGTGCAGTGACAACTACAGTTTTGAGGAGATGCCTGCCCTTCTTCCTCTAACAAAGGGGCTATTTAAAAGAGAATGAGAAAAGATGAGAGACATTCAAACGCTATCTAGAGGGAGGGAGTGCTAAGTCTCCTTGCTGGAGAAGATTGGGTGGTCACAATCACCTGAAGAAGATCGGGTGGTCACAAGGACATGAATCACCTGAAGAAGATCGGATGGTCACAAGAACATGAATCACCTACAAACCTGCAAGACCACCACATTCCAGGAAAGGGACTGATAAGCTAATTAACATACGAAGCGGGGTTTAGGTAACGAATATGTATAGGCGTTAATTGAATATTCATTTGTTCATTGTATAAATGTGAGATGGTTCGTCACTCCGGGTATGCACGCTTGTGGAGGAGCGATCCCCCGTGCATCTGCGCGCAATAAACATACCTACTTTATAACTTTTGAGTTATAGAGTCTAATTCCGCACGTCAGGACAAGCACAGGCAGGTCACTTGTATTTGCAAGCGATATGCTGCGGATGGGTTTCTGTCTCAGCCAAGGAGGTGGGCAAGCAATGCAAGGATGTTTCGCTGCTGAGCACAAGGGTACACAAGCAACCTCACGCCTCTGCCAGGACATGGACGGGTGGATGGATGGATGGATGGATGGGTGGATGGATGGGGCAGACAAGTATCCATGTGCATCCTTGCATGTTTATGTGGGTGTACAAGACAGGAAATACTAAAAAACCCTCGGGGAACTGACAAGCTGCTCAGGTAAACAAAGAAATCATCATGTGAGAGGCCTGAGAAAACCGAGGGTCTCATTGTAACCAGGATACAGAATAATACCGCTAACAGACTGAATCAAACAATAAGCTGACCCACCGCTAAAGTGCCCAGCATGCATACAAAGGCGTCACTCGCTTGTCTAAGGGGCATTTCAAATCCCCAAGCTTACCGCAGCCAAGAATTACAGAACAAAACTAAAGACAACCCTTGGCAAAAGCAAATCAGAGGTGTTAGCTGAAAAATAATCCCTCCTCTTTGTCAGGCCCGACTAAGACGCCAGGCTACAAGGAATTTACATCTGTTACACTCCATTTTCTGAAGTCACTAGAAACAACAGGGCTCTGGTGAAACCCCAAGGGCTCTTTTCCTAAAGACACCGGGTTGCTTTAATTGAGCTGAAACTGGCTTAGATTTCGCCTGAAACTCTCCCCATCCTTTGTCTTCTGCTGCAAACATCAGAATCCTGTCTGCTTTGAGAAAGCAAAGGAGGCTTTTAACTCTTTCAGCTCTGTTGCCTGGAGACATGTTCCCTGGTGAGGAATCACCAGCAATTTCCAAAACGCTGTGGAGAGTTCTGCAGGTCCACAGCTCCTGGCCTTCCTGGGCCATGGGGAAAAATCTTGCACAGACATCCTTGGTCCAGATGATGTTTCAAGGCATTTTCCATTTTGCAATCTTTTCCTTTTTGAAGCCCAGCCATGCCAGGGAGCTCTTTTGGTTTTTGCTAGTGCAAAGGGTCACACCTGAGCCCTGGGGACACCCAGACATGTGGGAAGCTTTCTGCTCCCAGAGATTTCAGGCTAAGCTCACTGGCCCTTAGATGAACCTCTCCATGTCAGGACCTACCCACCAAAAGGCCCATCTAATTTCTCATGGAGCTGCATGCTTCTCTGGTCACTTTTACATTTTCCTTCTTTTTGTTCTCTTTCCTGACTTGGGTTTCAGTTATGGATAGGCTATGGTGGATGCTCTCCTTGGGGGCATCAGAGACAGATCATCACTGAGCTTTGACTGCAGGCGTGGCAGGAACCTCTGGGACCACCCAGCAGTGATCACTAGCAATCTCTTAAGTCCCACATTAGCACCTCCTGATAAATTTTGCTGATGTTTAATTTACCCTTATTCACTTAACTGTCACCTCTATGGCTTTTAAACCTCATTTTTCTCCATTTTTTGCAGGTTTCTCACCATTTCTCCTTATTTCTGACCGTACTTATGTACTCATACACATGGCTCATGATGCAGCTCCAACTCCATTCTCCTTGGCTTTTCCCTTCTCAGGTATTTATAGCCATTTATCCAATCTCCTGTGGCTTCCCCTTAGTCTGGGAACAGTAAATTCCTTTAATCCCTCAATAAGTCACCCTCTGTAATCACTTTATCAGCAGCCCTTGCCACTTGATTGATCAATGTCCAGTTCTTGAGTATGAGTAGGAACTCATAAAGACCTGAGTCACCGAGCTGTAGGCTTTGCAAATCAGCATGGTGGGGCATGCCCACAAGGCTTCACAAGTGGAGAAGCGTGCACACAGAGATCTGGCCATGCTCCAGCATCAGGGCTGAGAAAGCCTAACACGGAGGACCTGAAGGGATGCATGCAAGGGGCAATGCAGTAACATGTATGGGAAGCCAGGACACTGCATAGCTCTCCCGCTTTGCCCTGCCAGGAGAAGCAGGTCCCTTGTTGAAGCCACACCACATGTAGACCATGATCTCTCCAGATCACTGCTCCTCTCTTCTAATCATACATAACCCCCTTTTTTTCCCTAAAGCCTCTCAGCCATATGTATACCCAGAGCTTCCTACCAAACTAATTTCCCCTCCAGTGGGCAAAATCATCAGAAGGAAACTGAAGGTATCTTTTTGGTAGTTGTCCAGTGGTTTCTGTAAGTCCCGTTCCTTCCTGACCCATCACCCCACCAACAGTAAGTGCAACCCCTGCAAGGTCCTCTTTGCTGGGGGGTCTTCCCACTACACCAAATCTCTGTGATAGCATTGCACTAAGCTTGATCTTTGTCTGTCCCCAGCTGTGGGCAAGACAATGGCTGTGACAGAAGTCCACTTCTGCCTGCTGCTATTTTTTTTACATGCAAATGATTTCAAAATACAGTCTTACAGATTTTACTCCCCCTTCTATCCATTGCAAAATCACTTCTTCTGAAATCTGGCTGTGTTACGCCAGTGATTTTCATTATAGAATTTCATGTCCTTTAGAGCACTTCAATTATCTGTTGAATTCTTCTTTTCATGCACTTCAATTATTCTCTTTATGCAGCACTCTGATATGGATTTTCTTTGGCTCCCATCCCACTTGGCCTTGAAGCACCCTCCCAACACATATGAATCATGAAGTTGACAAGGAAAACAAGAGCACCCCAGGCAGGTCTGCATTCCCAGCAATTGTCTGTGATTATAAAATGATTTAAGATGCGAGAAGCTGCTAACAATCCCCTGTAAGTTGCCACTTACAGTGTTGTCACATCCTCTTGTCCCTGGTCATATGTGTTGCAGACAGGAGCAATTCAGACAAGCATCACTGGTTCAGAGATAGATCCTGCAAAGCTGCGTGAGTGCCTGGGACAACCCTGCCATGGCAGGGACACAGAGGCAGCAGTGCCATTGAAGATAAATATAGGTAAATAGAGCTTCCCTACATCTATCTGGGCAAGTGTGGAGTTGAACACCAACGGGGGGTCTCCAAGTGTGGTCCAGGTCTAGCTTCAGAGCTGGAGTCTCACCTACCTTTAGCCCACAGAGCTGATGTCCAGGGTCCCTCTATAATGGAGGAGAAAGGCTCCTGAGGAGATATGGGCCTTACATCAGCCCCACCTTGTTATGATTTTTTCCTTCGTTTTCAGTCCATTACAGCTCTTGTTGGTGACCTCCTGAGAGCAATGGGATGAGCTGCTGTCCCCTTCCTCTGACACTTTTGGGGAGGTCAGTGATTAGCCTGGAGCCAGGTGCCTCCCTTTGATATGGCTATGATTGTATATGGGGTTTTTTCCTAAATAAAGCCACTTTTCCCCCCTGTAAGGTCTTGCTTGGAGCTTTGCCACACTCTTCCTACAACGCCATAACATTTTTTCCTACAATAATTGGTGGATACATGTGTACAGGGCTGGGTGGGAGAACACATGCAGACAGCATGTGATGAGATGTCAGCTGGTGGTCCAAGAAAACAAGCCGATCCCTTTTCATCGTCAGATCCAGCAGAGGAAAACATACCTCTGGGCAAGCTCGTATGATGGCAGTATCCGCTCACGTTGTCTGGCCAGTGAGCATGCTCTTCGTGCCATCATAAAACACAGGAAAGGTTATCCTGTCCCGGGATGGTCTCCAGTAGCTTAAGTTTGACTGAAAGGCATCCCAGCTTCATCTGAGGATGCCAGGAGAAGATTCGCCAGGTCCCCTATTAATCAGCTCCAAACCCATCCTGGTTATCATTGCACAGGGGATGCTTGGAGCTATTTCCTGCCTCCATGCCAGCAGATCCCAGCATAGGTGGGACAGGGAACCACTGCCTTGGGGTCTAACCAAAGCCAATGCTGGTTTTGGGTCCTGCAAAATGTCAGGCTTGCTCTGGTTTGCACCCCACCATGGTGCCCATGCATCATGCAAACTTTTGGGGGTGATTGTGCCCCAGACTGGTACAGTCTGATTGCTGAGTGACACCAATGTCCTTGGCCATCCCAAACATCCCACCATGTGGCGTCATGCTCAGCCATGGCCTTTTCCCAGAAGAGGCTGGAGAAGGAGAAAGCTATTCCTGCTTTCTGCCGTGGTGGCTGTAATTTAAACACAGAGACATTTTTATTTATTTAACTCACATCCTCTCTGAGAGAGGTTTACAGCCAGCAAATCAATTCTGCTGATTAGAGCTAATGGATTTTACTTGACTTTACTTTTCCGTAGTGGTTTCCTGAAAGTGAATGAGCGGCCATGCTTCAAGATTTATATACAGCTATATATTTCACTGCAGGAGATGCTAAGCAATTTTTTTAATTCTGCAGCTTCTAAATCCATCCAGGTCTGCCTGGTATCTGCAGAGCAGGGAAGAGTCTCCTGACACCGCAAAACCTCATAGAGCAGTTTTGCCTGTCCCGTTTCCTATTAAAAAAAAAAAAAAAAAGGGCAGTGCATGACCAAGCGTTTCCGTGTGAGATGAGCCCAGGCTTGTCGCAGATGAGGGAAGCTCAGAGAAATGTTCAAAACCACTTTGTGCACCTGGAAATCCCCAGTCCCCAAAGGGGTGCAAGGTGCTGTGCAAACCCTGGTGGAAGGCACTGCTGGGTGCAGAGCTGGTCCCTTAGCTCCAAAGTGGGAGCTGCAGCAATGCATTCGCATGGGCTTGCACCCACCAGGAAAACACTAATTTATTACTTCCCCGTTATATTAAGGGCAATTGATTACACTAACAGCTCTTTGTGCAGCAAATTCCGAAACAGCAATGCAGATGCAATTCAAAATGTCCTCTGCAGTGAACACCCAAGCATGTGTGGGGCCTCTGTGGGCATCAGATCAGAGACCAAGATGGGCTTTACACCCTCAAAAGTCACCGCGGCAGCTTTGAGATAAATGAAATTAAAGAGAATATTTTAAAATAAGCAGATCCTTGAGGTTCACTAGCCGGCAGGCTTGATCCCATTTCAATCCTTTGATTGCACATCTTCCTTACGGACCTTGGGTCACCATTGCAGGATGATGCTTTTCCAGTTTGCCTTGCTGCTGTTCCCAGAGTTGTGTTGGTTGGTTTTTTTTTTAATATCAGAGTCCATCAGATGCAAAAACCTGCTTGTCATCATCCTGTCTGAAAAGCAGAGAGCATGGAAACACAGGGCTGGGGTCTCACAGCACAACTTTGGTATGACTCTCCCACCATTGCTGCAGGACCTGGATGAGCTGAAGGTTTCATCTGCAAAAGGAAAGTGTGGTGCAGCAGAAGCCATGTGCCCTTACATTACCACTTTTAAGTGTAAAAATCAGCCTTAACAGAGATCAGCACATCTAACGTGGGTGCAGAGGAACACACACCATGTGTTGAAAAGCAATGCCCAGTGCACTGAGGCCTCAGAAAACTACGGTTTGGCACAACCTGGGACATACTGATGAGTTCCCTAAGTCTTTAATTATAATCACCCCTTTCAATTCTACTGGATGTAATAGCAGGGACAATAAAATCATCATGGAATCACAGAAGGGTTTGGGCTGGAAGGGACCTTCAAGACCAGCCAGTCCCACCCCCTGCCCCGGGCAGGGCCCCCTCCCCCCAGCCCAGGCTGCTCCCAGCCCCGTCCAGCCTGGCCTTGAGCCCTGCCAGGGATGGGGCACCCACAGCTGCTCTGGGCAGCCTGGGCCAGCGCCTCGCCGCCCTCACGGGGAAGGGTTTCTTCCTCATGTCCAACCTAAATCTCCCCTCTCTCAGCTTCAAGCCGTTCCCCCCTGTCCCACCACTCCCTGCCCTTGCCCAAAGCCCCTCCCCAGCTTTCCTGTCGGCCCCTCCAGGCACTGGCAGCTGCTCTAAGGTCTCCCCGCAGCCTTCTCCTCCCCAGGCTGCACAGCCCCAGCTCTCCCAGCCTGTCCCCACAGCAGAGGGGCTCCAGCCCTCTGACCAGCTCCGTGGCCTCCGACGGGCCCGCTCCAACAGGTCCGTGTCCTTCTGATGCTGAGGACCCCCGAGCTGGACGCAGCGCTGTGGGGGGGTCTCAGCAGAGGGGAGCAGAGGGGCAGAGCCCCCTCCCCCGCCCTGCCGGCCACGCTGCTGGGGATGCAGCCCAGGGCATGGGTAAATGTGTGCATGTGTGGCTGTGACTGTGTGCATGTGTGAACATATTAGTGTGCATGTGTGTGTGCACGTGTGCATATACATGTGCAAGAATAAGTGTGTGCTGGTGAATGTCCATGCACATGTGTGCAGGTATGCAGCTCTGCATGCATGTGTGTGTGCTTGTGTGCATATGTTTGTGTGAACGTGTGTGCCCACATTTGTGCATACAGATCTGTGTATGTGATTGTCCTTGTGTGTACATGTCCATGCATTTGCATGTCTTGTGTGTGGATGTGTGCACATGTGCACATGTGTGCATGCACGTGGGAGCATACATGTCTGTGCATGTGTGCGTATGTTTGTGTGTTCACATGCAAGTGTGCAGCATGCATGCGTATGCTTGCAGGTGCATGCACAGGTGTGTGCATGCAGGTGTGTACATATGTTTGTATATGCGTGTGTGCATATGCAGTGTGTGCATGTGTACATGCTAGTGTGAACACAGCTTTGTGTGTGCATGTGTGTGTGCACAGCCATGTTTAGTTGTATGTGTGTGCATGTGTGTCCATGTGTTCATATCTGTATGTGTCCATGCCTGCAGCTGTGTGCATGTGTGCATGCATGGGGGGATCTGTGTGCACATGTGTGCATGTGGGTGCATTTTTATGATTATCCATGTACACACATTTGTGCATGGGTGTACAGGTGTGAGTGTACAATCATGTGTTTGTGTGTGCACATATGTGTGTGCATTTGTATGTGTGTATATATATGTGTGCACATCTGTGTGCAGGTGGGTGTGCAAGTGTGAGTGTGCATATGCACATATACTTACATGAGTGCATGACTGTGTTTGTATATGTGCATGAGTCTGCAAATGTGTGTGCATGCATGTCTGGTGTATGTACCTGTGTGAGTGCACATGTGTTTGCATATATATGTGTGTGTGTGCATGCAGATGTGTGTTGCATGTGTGTTTGCATTCCTGTGTATGTACATGTGTGCAGATGTGTGTGCATATATGTATGCAAAAGTGCATGTGCACATATGTCCATGCATGTATGTCTGCTCAAATATGTCTTTGCATGTGTATTGCATATATAATTGCAGGCATGTGTGTGATCATGTGCATGTCTTTGCACAGGTATGTGTGCGTAGCCACATGCAGATGTGTGTGCACACTGAGTGTGCATTTGTGTGAATGTGTGTGCATGTACATGTGTGAAGACACGTGTATCCACATCTGCTGGCATGCATTTGTATGCATGTGTATATATCTATATGCAAGCGCCTGTGCGTGTTTGTGTATGTGCATGTTTCATGTACGCACATATCTGTGTGCACACTGGTGCATGTATGCAATTGTACATGTGTGTGCATACCTCCATGTGGGCATGTGTGTGACTGTGCATGCCTGTGAATGCATGCATGGGTGTGTCCAGCATGCGTGTGCATGCTTGTGTGTGATTGTGCGTGCATGTGCATGCCTGCATGGGTGTGTCTTACATGTCTGTGTACTTATGTGTGTGCCAGTGCATGAGCGTGAATGTGTGCTTCGGCGTGTCTTGCACGCGGGTGCATGCAGGCATGTAACTGTGCATGTATGTGGATGTATTCACAGACACCCTGCATGCGTGTGTGCAGGTTTGTGCATGCATGCGTTTGTGCATGCATGTGAATGTATTAATGGGCGTGTCCTGCACGCGTGTGCATGCATGTGTGCGTCCGTGCATGCGTGCGAATGCGTGCGTGGGCGGGTCTTGCACGCCTGTGCGTGCCCGTGTACGTGGGCGTGGCAGGTGTGCGCTCACACGTGCGTGCCCCCCCCTCCCCCCGCCCCCCCGCGAGGCCCCGCCCCCTCCGGTGCGGCGCGGGGCGGGTCTGTCCCCGCGCCGCCCCGCCCCGTCCCTGCGCGCGGCCGCGAGTGCGGGTGCGGCGCGGAGCGGGTGCGCTCCTTGCGCGGGGCCGCCATGGCGTGGCCCTGCATCACCCGCGCCTGCTGCATCGCTCGGTTCTGGAACCAGCTGGATAAAGCGGACATCGCCGTCCCTCTCGTGTTCACAAAATACTCGGAGGCCACCGAGCAGCCCGCCGCCCCCGCGCCCGCCCCTCGCCCCGCCGCCCCCATCGACACCCAGCCCGGCGGCGAGGCGGCGGGGGGCGGCGGCGCGGCGGGGGAGCCGGCTCCCGGTCCGGCCCGGCCCGGCCCGGCCCCGCACGCTTCTCCCCCGGCCGATTCGGTGATGCGCCACGACTACAAGCCCTGGAAGGTGCAGCGGCCGGAGCCGAGCTGCAAACCCAAGAGCGAGTACCAGCCCTCGGATACCCCCTTCGAGAAGGAGACGCAGTACCAGAAGGATTTCCGTGCCTGGCCCATCCCCAAGCGGGGTGACCATCCCTGGATCCCCAAACCGGGACCTTCCCCCGTCCTCGCCCTGGACCGCGGGTCCCCGGAGAAACCAGCTCAGGAGAAACGAAGGAAGGTGCTGCCCGGTCCCGAGAAGAAGGAGGAGGACCCCGAGGTGGAGGATGAGCATCCCAAAGCGATGCGGGCCGGGGATGGGAGAGAGAAGGGGAGGAAGAAGGCGGAGGAGGCGGGCGGGCAGCCGCTGGACGCGGGCAGGGGCAGGGCGGCCGCCGATGCTCTCAACAGGCAGATCAAGGAGGAGGTGGCGGCGGGGGTCAGCTCGTCCTACAGGTGAGACCCCTCCACCTCATCCCGACCCCCTCGCCAGCCCAGCCCCCGTCCCTTCTTGCCCATCCCCAGGAGCGACATCCCACCCAGGGAGTTGGGTCGATGCGCCTTCCAGACGTTCCCGTGGGGGGTGGGGGTGTGGGGGGGTGCGCGTGTGCTGATCTTCTGCTCTGGGGCGGGGTGGGGGTGGTGTCCTTAAAAACCCCCACCTCCTTGATGGGGCGAGGGTAGGTGCAGTGCAAAGTGGTGAAAAGGCGGGTTGGTTTTGTTGGGTAGGTTTGCAGCAGGTTCGAACATCTTGTGTGTGTGTGTGTGTGTGTGTCTCTCGCATCCCAAAATTCAGAGACGCCACCACCTTGGCTTTCCGCGTGGGTGGTGTACCCGGGATGTGCAAGTCACCTTTCCCGGTGGTCCTTTCCAAATGCATCCTTGGTTGCCGTGGTGCGGCCAACCCGAAGGACCAGCATCCCAGTCGCCATCACTGCATCCTGAGGACCCCACGCGCCTGCGGGGTGCCCCATGCACAGGAGGGTCCCACGCAGCACCCCGGGCCAGTAGCATCCCTGAGACAAAGCATCCTGGGGACGCAGCGGGATGCGGGTGACAGGCATCCTAGGCTGCTTGGGTGGGGCAGCCTTTGGATGCTGCCATGTTTAACGCGGTGTGGTGGCGGGTGGCATGTCCTTGTGTCCCCCTCATCATCCTTCCACCCCGGGCTAGAAAGAGGTGCCCTTATTTAACCCCAGGAAGAGACCCTGCTTGGGATTCGGAGTGCAAAACTCCTTCCCACGAGATGCTGCTGTTATTTCTCTCTGGGTGAAGGAGTTGTATGTGTTGGGAATGCAAAACAAAAGTGCCGGGGTGGCTGCCCTGCATGTGCATTTGCAAGGAGGCTTTGCTGTGATTGTGTTTTCCAGAGCTTTCTTTGGCAGAGCCTACTGCTGTTGAGGTCGGGGTGGAGGTGGCAGAGAGCAAAGCTGGTGTTTGTTGTGACAAAACTGTAATGGCAGCCTTTTTGCTTCTTCCCGTACCACTGTGAATGCCAAGTTGTTCATGCCTGTGAATGATTGATTTTCTTCCCTAGGGAGATTTAGAGGTGACACCCTGCCATCAAACAGGTGGTCAATTCATGCAGATTTAAAATGAAGCTGGGATTTGGCTCCTCTGTCCCCCTGGTGACTGCGTGGCATGGTGGAGCTGGCCGTGTCCCTTCCCGTGTCCCTGGGGGGGAAATGGTTCAAGCAGTGAGGTTTTGATTTTTGCTGTAGTTCGGCCTTGGCTCTGGCTCTTGCTGGGGATGTGAACAATGATGTGGGCTGAAGTGCACCCAGATGTGACAGCGGTGATTGGCTGAGATATGAGAAAATGGCCAGGGATTTTCAGGGTCTCTGTTTTTCAGGGGTGGAGGGTGTGGGGAAAGGGTTTTCCAGAAGTGAAACAATCCTTTAATGTGCCCTGGCCAGCCCTGATACTAGACTCAGCTTTTTGGCTGGTCTCTTGCAAGGTCTGGGCTCATGCTGATGATGGCAGGACTAAAGCAGAAAGGTCAGAGTAGAGCTGAAGAGCTGTGTTGCTCTCTTCCACTGGTGCAAAGGATAATTAGACTTCTTTTCTTGCATGTTTAAGTGCAGATTGCTCACCTTCCCATCCCTCCAGTCTACTCCAGCAAATTCATGTAGCCAGTGCAGGCTGGGCTGGGTTTCCCCAAGCAAAGGGGTTGGGTCTGCTCAGTTGTTAAATCTAAGAGGAACTAGAAGGATTCAGTCCTCCTTGTGTTGCTCCTTGGCTTTCAGGACATCCCTAGGGCTTCTTTTTCCCCTTGGGTCCTCATCTGCTCTCCCACTTCCATGTTTTTCTTCCTAGCAGCATATTATTGCAAGAGAAGTGTTTGCTCTGACGCTCAGCCCGAGAACAGAAGCACCTCTTCATTAATGCATAAGTGATGTTGTGGCTAATTGTTCTCATTTTCCATTCAAATTAGGCATCTTTTAAGTGTTGTTTATTGTTGACGTTCTTTTTTAAAAGCCACATTCTCCAAATCCTTATTACTATCAGGAACCTTGCTGCTCACAGGAGTCCCGACTCCTCACGCCCTGGGTGGGTTCCAAACATCTCCGAGGATGCAGACTCCATAGCCCATTTGGGCAACATTTTGGGCCACCCAGTAGCCAAAATTATCTTCTAGTGACCTTTCGCATGAGAGGGGCAAGGATGACTCACATGGGGTTTGCCTTTTGTGGCCTTTGCTGGGCTTGTGCATGGATGAAGGCTTGCCAGCAGCACAGAGCAGGGAGAGATTTTCTTACAGTTCTCTGCCACTACTGTAAATCAGCGTAATGTGATGCTCCAAGGCTGGGAAACCATTCCATGGTGAAACCAAAGAGCACAACGGTAAGGTTTTTTAAACTCACTCTGTCCCCCTATTATTGCCAGGTGAGGGAAGAGAGCATGGGATGGAGTAAGCAGCTAGGCCAAGGTCATCAGGGAGAAGTCCATGCTAAAGGGGGGAATTCCCATTTCTAACCTTTTCACACGAAGACAAATGAATGTTGCAGAGACCATGTGCCTGTGACCTCCTCCCAGGTCTTCCCAGACCTACAGGGCAGAGGTGATACCTGGTGGCGATGGCCGTGGAGGATGGAGGCTGCTCCCAGCCCGAGGGATCGATGAGCAGTTCGCATTAGCGTTTGAACCAGGAAGCCTTCGAAGATGGCAGGGCTGTGCGTGTCTGCAAGAGACTGCCTGTGCCCAGAGATCCTACAGAATAAATGGGATGTATTTATGTTATTCATAGTATTTATGTTACTTACATTTATTTTTATGTATTAATTTATATATTGGATTTATTTACATACCTGTGCCCAAATAAATTCCTTTGGCAAACCAAGGGAATTTGAAGGGGATCAAGTTGTGCATGATGACATCTGCTTGCCAGTTAGTGCCCTATGACTATATCTCTTTGGCTGTAGGGGAACTAAGGCAGAGGAGCTGCCTGAGCCCACACAGTGCACCAGGGCTGGGGACTCCGTGGCATTGTTTTCCTGTTTGCTGTTGTTCTTCTGGGGTTGAGGTGGTGGAAGCCACCTCTGTTACCAGGTGTGCTTTGGTGTGACACAGGTTCCAGTACCGAGGTGCTTCTTGCCTCAATTTCTCTCCCCAAAGATGTTCTGCCCAAGCAGGGTTACAGGGGCAGGTTGTATCTCCCTTCATCCCCCTCTTCCCTGCAGTCCTGCTTGTTGTGGTGGCCTGCGGACCTTGAGGGACCATGTAAGGACCAAGGCACCCTTCAGCGGGTAGGAGTACTAAGTTTATGTGACTGACCTGACTTTTAGATAGGGGCCAGAACCCAGCCTGGGGGGCTTCTCATTTTCTTGGAAAACTGTTGCTGCGGGATGGAATCTTGTCTTCATCAATTTTCAGATGTCCCATAGGAGGATCTGGTGGCATCACTGAGGGCTTTATCTGTATGGAACACAGAGGTGGCCCTGAAGAGCCTGGTACTCGAGTGCTTGGGAGGGCATTTTGCCCCCTGAACTCCTGGAAGGGATGGGCAGAGCTCTTCTCCCTGCTGCACTGAAGGATGGAGGAGGCAGGGATTGGCCCTGGGGGTCTGGGACCAGAGAAAGTAGGTGATAAAATGTGCAGACAGTGGCATTTGCTAGTGGAAATGGAACAATTAGAATCATAGGATCATTTGGGTTGGAAAAGACCTTTGAGATCATCATGTCCAACCATTTAACCCTGGACTGCCAAGTCCACCACTAAACCATGTCCTTAAGCACTGCATCTACATGTTTTCAGAAGCACATTTGGTAAAAAATGCAAGAAGGAATGAATGTTTTCCATTTTTGTTTGAAAATGATGGGAAAATGTTAGAATTAGATGTTCTGGGTGAGTTTTTTCCCCCCTTCTTCCTTCTTGCCTTTCATTCTTCTCTTTTTGTTACCTTTATTCCCTGAAGAAGAGAGTTACAAAAGGGAAAGGGGAAATTTCACTCCCTTTGCAGACTGTCAAAATTAGTAGTAAGGTGATTAATTTTCCCCAGAGAAGTAATATTGCCAACCAAAACAATATCCACCCCCTCACTCCCCCCCCCCCCCCCCCCCCCCCCATTTCTTTCCTATCAGAGGAAACAAAACAAGAAAGGCTTCAATGGAAAATTTTGGACTGCCTCTTGTATTAATGAATTGCCTGTTGCTAATGTTCTGTCATTCATTTCAAGCCCTGGAGGTACTAAAGATGTGGAGCATGAGAATTTGTAGTAGCTATAGAGATGAATGAGTCAGTGCTGGAGACTTGCTGTGTATTTTTCTGAGGTACAGAGGAGATAATTTGAGGAGGGATGCCTACACAAGAGGGCTGGAGCAAGCTATATGACGGCAGAGAATTCATACTCCATCATTATAGTTGTGGAAATGTAGGGCTGGAAGGACCTCCTGAGGTAATGTGGTCCACATCCTGTTTCTGGGGAAGGGGATGATATATCTAGGTTGATTTTATCTAATGTTTTTCTGAAAATCTCCAGTGGAGGACACATCCCATATTGGTGAGACACTTGGTAACACTGCTTGTGCTGTCTGGTGTGCCAAACTTGGTGGGAGATTTTCCGTTGCCTTCTGAAATTTCAGGTCAGATCCATAGGCTGGGCCTGTATGAGTAAATTAAAAGTTTCAGGACACATTCCTGGGCATGGGAACATGATTATCTACGCTCTTCAGTTGTTGTAACAGTCCCTAGTCTGCTTTCCAGGCTGGGTTTGGGAGTGGGTGTGAATGAAGAATGGATCCCAACAAGCAGTTTGGGTACAACCATCTTGGTTTGGGGGTTAAGGGGGTTTAACAGTGTGAGTGGGGGCTGTCCCAGACTTCAGTGCTGGAGAGCATTCCTGGGTGGATGCCATGTCCCAGTGTCGTTTCAGCTACGAACTCCCAGTTTGGGTGAGAGTGTCATTGAAGTAACCCATGTCGGCAAATGGATCCAGTTTTGCTCTCAGCTGGAAGGGAAGGGAAGAGATCTTTTCTTCCGTCCAGAAAAGGCGATTCAAAGAGATGTTTGGCAGCTTTGGCTAAGGCTGAGCTCTGGCTCTTGATATGTACCTTTCACACCAGGAGGAGACACGATGTCTTCTGGTACCACAAGGACTGGTTGTGTGAGTATGTAATAACCGTGCGTGGAGGTAGCCCTTGGGTTGTTGCAGGCAGGCAGTTATCCTGTCACACTCTGTGTCTTGATCTCCTCTGGGTGCAGTCCATCAGCCGAGAAGGGCTGGTAGTAGCTCCGAATTGGAGATACCTGGTAGTAGCTCCCAGCTGGAGTATTTGCCAACATATTCCCTGTGATCACATTAAGGTGGAAAACATCCAGTCCTAAAAGCCAACTGGGAACTGTTCAGCAGTGTAGGCAATACTGAATTTTTGCTGCTTCAACTGTGTGCAAGCTGGAGCTGGGCTATGCCTTCCCTAGGATGGGGTTGAGCAGGAGGAAGAGATGCAGGTGGCATTCGGGTGATGGAATCAGTGTACCTGAGCAATTTTTCCTTTGTTCTAGCTCAGCTCTGCCGCCTCAGCAGGGACCTTTAGGCATGCTAGACTGGACGGTACCCTCTCAGCTAGTAAGTCCAATTATTTAGTTTGTTGTTTAGTCTTTATGAGTAACACCCGAGGTTCTGCCTCAGAAATAGGGAATTTGTAGTTGCACAATGCCAACTGGAATGGTGTGCCAAGACCTCAGTCTCTGATGGTTTGCAACCATCATCTCCTTCCCAGTCCAAGTCAATTAACAGGTTATGGTTTGCTGTTTTGTTGGTGCTGGGTTACTTGGTGCTTTCCTCCTATCTGGAGGTCACTGCTCAGTGTCTCCAAGTACAGTATCCACATTGTTTGGCTGTGTAGCTAGCAAGGCAGTTTTTTAGTCTCTTGTTTATTCCCCGTATCGACCCAGCTCTCCCAAGATGAAATCACTGTTTCTCAAACACCGATGCAGACTCTTGCCCTTTGGAGGTGAGGTCCTGCTTTCTACCGAGACTCACATGTCATGTTTGTAGGCGTCACAGGTGGATTATGAATTCCTTGCTTACTCTTTGATAACCAGGACCTCTGTGGCATTCTCCTTCTTAGGCAGTTACAGCCTTGGAACTCCCATCCCATAGCAAAAGATCCTGGTGATTAGTACTGAGCCTAGAATGTAGCACTAATAATTTTCATCCCATTTTAAACGCAGCAGGCAAGGTCAGGCCCTTTCTTCTTCTTGTGATATCCCGATCCTGCTCCATATTGGTGCTGCCTTCCATGTTGTGTCATTAGGAGGGCGCATCAGTGGTGCCCTACTTTCTTGTGCCACAGTCAACCTTAAAAATGTTAAACCCTGCTAACCTCCTTCCAACACTCATCATTGTCATTTCCCTTGCCCAGTTTCCTGTTCTGCTGATGTTCATGTTCTCTGGCTTAATTAATAATTTCCCACGTGGCCCTGTATCAAATGCTTTACTGAAGCCAGATAGATTTTCACATTTATTTTGTCTGCTAAATCAGTTATCGTATCAGAGGACATGGCAAACATCTCTCTTTCTCCCCTTCCAGTCACTGCTGTGTCTGTTCAGACCACTAGTTTCTCCTGGATGCAGGAGCAGATGCTGTGGAGCAGACCCCCCTTTCACTTGGCAGCTTTGAGCTACTGCTGTAACACAATAAATAAAGAGAAGAGGAGAGAGATCAACTAATTTAGACAGCAGGACTTTCCCTGCCCTTCCTTCGCCAAATCAATCATGAACAGCCATTGTAAATTTGTCTTCTCTCACATTTAGAGCATGACCTTTGCTTTTCCTGTCTCGTACTAGCTGAACAAGCCTTCACTTTCTAAGTACTTCTGCATTCTATCCTGTATCAGTCTTGCTTTTCTTTGCTCTTAGTTGAACGTATTCATAGCCCTAACGCTGATATCTTCAGCTAAGTTTGCCGCGCTGGGGCAAGAGCATGGATGCTCTCCTGCTAGCATGACCATCAGCACCAGCCAGGAGGGGAAAGGCAGTTTTAGGGGAGTTTTATAGGATGGAAATTTTATTTCTCTTGATTTCTAACTCAGTGTTCTGGATATCTTTCTGATGTTCTTTATATTTATGTATATTTTTTTATATAGATATATACATGCACACACATGCAAACTGGGCTGTTCACCCAGTTACTGCTTTAACCTCTAACTCATCTCTCCTCCCCAGGTCCAATGTTGTGGGTGTTACATAGTGAACACATTTTGCTCTCTATTAATAATTTCTTTTGCTTAAATGATGCCTGCATCTGAGGGGACCCCGCAGCATTTTGCAGACATGGTGTACATACAGAGAGACTCCTGCTGCTTTGGGAACCAGCTGCAAGCTGTGCTGTTGAGACTACAAAACAGGGTGTTTTGGTTCTGGGAAGGTGGTAGGGCTGCTTTTTTTATTTTTTAGTGTTTAAAATTTTTAATCTTTTGTTTTGTTTTGGTCGAGCTGTAATTGGAAAGGAGAATGCATTTGAGGAATGTTCTCAGATTCATGTGTAGAGTGGGTGATCTTAAATAATGGACTGGTCATGCCAGGAGAGAAGAGGGCTGGCTCCAGTGGTAAAAACCACTGCAGCCCCTGCGACACAAGCAGCATTGCTTGTAGGTGAGGATACAGCCCTTAGGCAGCTGCTCCCGTCTGTGAGGATGCCAGCTGCACAGAAAGACACCTTGAAGAGGGGAATTTAACAAATGGTCCTAGGGAAGCAGCTTGTTTCAGAAAGCACTTTACCCTGCTGTGCAATGGAGCAGGGAAGCAAATATTCCTGCCTCACAGCCTGCCTGGGCTGTGCAGCCAGGGATGATGCTGCGTCATGCAAAACAAGAAGGTGATGAGCAGTGTGTCCCATGCAGAGATGGGCTGGCATTGGGGTGCAGCCCAGGGATCCCAGCATCCCCATCTGCAGGGACTCACCAGGGTCTTTCTTCCAAGCTGCAATTCAGGAGCACAGAAGTAATATCCCTGGTGGGGATTTTTATAATTTTATTATCGTGAAAGCATTTCCCAGCTTGTCCTTTCTGCCAGCAGATTTGTAACGCCTTGCTGTCTGGCTGGTGCGTGGTTGGTTAACACTAGGCTTTACATTCCTCTGGTTTTAACTCTAAAAATACCACCATGGAGCTGTAAATGAACCATTTCAGCATCGGTTACTCCATCTCTGCTGTAAGGGCAAGGAAATCCAGGCTGTTGTGAGCTGCGGGCTGGCTCTCGGCAGCCGTGCATCCATCCATTGGACTCCCACTGACTGCAGTCAGCTTTCTCCTGCACAGCAACATCCTCCCCATCTCAATTAGCTCCTGCACAGTGTTCATCCACCCAGCCTTGCAGGTGCCATCTTGGAAAGCGGCCAGACGTTTCTCGCTGAAATACTTTGCAAGGTTGCTGGTGCCCTGCTAACGTTGCATGGTTGTTGCTTTTCTTTTCTTCTTCTGTGAAAGGGTTGAAGGTATTTGGGGCTGTGCAGGTGCTTTGCTGCTTATCTAGCTCAGAAAGGGGAAAAAAATAATGAAGGTGTTGGTTAAAGAAAACGGTGGCTGCCTAGAGTGGGGCTATATATTAATTGCGAATGGCAAAGTTATTCTGCTCGTAGAAATCAACAGGGCTATTGAGGGCCAGCATTGGCACTAGGGTCTTAACTTAGCTCAAAGCCCAGATCAGATCTCATTTCTCTCCCCAAAGCAGTGCAGGACCAGCACCGTCCCCTTGCAGGATCTCTGCTTTCCTGTAGGATTAAAAGCTGGTGTTGATATTTCAGATTTCCTTCTCCACACTCATCCCAATCTTGCTTCCCTTGCACAAGGTGTGAACAGTATGCTTCTTGTGGGACTCGTATGGGTAAGGGCTACATGTCAGTTAAATTATGATTATGTGAAATTAATTATTAGGTGAATTAATTAATGTTTTCTCCACTTTTGTCTCCTCATTCCTTCCCATTAAATCAGCTACAGAAGGTATCATGGCTGTACAAGTGGAGGGGAAGATGGGTAGAGAGCTTGTGTTCTAAAGAAGGGGATCTGATCTATTTCTTCCAAAGCAATGATGAGCAGACATCTTAGAAAGCACACAGTTATGGGGAGCTAGACAGCTTGGGTTTTCTAGAAATCCAGTTAGACCAGCTAAGAACTTGGCTTTGGGAAGCTTGGAGCTGGCCAGGCCACTGGGTTGCAGTAAAGAAACCTCCATTTTGTGTCTAGGTGCTGGGTGAATGGCAAGAGGAGAGGTTATCCAGCCACAGGAGGAAGAGATTCTTCAGGATCACCCCTGACTGCTGAGCTTCAAGCTTCCCTCCCACATTTCACTTTGTCTTTCACCTTGAAGGAGGCTGCGCATCTGCTCTCGGGCAGGCAGCTTTGCCTAGGAGAAATCGGTGCATTGTGCTCTGATGGGCTGGAAACAGGCAGGGACATGAACCCTGACTGGTCCCATACCCAGATTTGGGCAGCAGTGGGGCTGATGGTTGCTGAGACCTTCAAGGAGAAGCTGTGGGTGCCCTCAGGGTGCCATTTCCCTGCAAAGGCATGTGCCTTTCCCTTCTCACATCCACTTTGGCTGTGGAGGTTCATCGGCCTGAGCCCCAACGGGAGGTTGGAAGGATGCTCTGTATCTTGCAAACTCCTTTGCACCCTCAGCCATGCTTTACCAACAGTGCAACAGAGCAAATTATCGGTGAAGTTCCTAAAACTAAGGGGGGAATTGGCTACAAAGGTCTGATTTTTCCACTTTGTTGGATTTGTGGAGGCTGGCGTGCTGGGTTGCAGATCAGGACTTCAGCTGTGCTTTGTGCTTTTGTTATTTGGATATGAAGTGAATGTGCAGAAGGTCTGAGGTGGGGGAAGAAAGGGGAGATCAGAGGTTGCCCATGCACAATCTTATGAAGGTGTGGAAAGCCCTGGGTTGGGCTTGCGTGGGACTGATGTGCCAGGGCTGGATGACAGCCTCCCACCGGGTACCCCGTGCATCCAGGGGATGAACACACCAGTCTCAGCTGATTGGCAGAGCTTGTTGTGGTGTTGGCCAGTAGCTATAGCAGCTCACGTTGGAGGATTCCCAGAGAGGGATGTAGTGGCAAGTGGTCTGGTGGAGGGAGGACACAAGGAAAACCATGTGTTCCCTCTGGGGAGCTGCGATGGGTTTTGGCAGCAGCATCATGCAGAGAGCGGTGAAGATGCTGATGTTGAAAGTTGTGGTGCTTCTTCCTCCATCAGGGGGGTAAAAGCCTCTGGCAGCAGTACAGCATTGCAGCGCTGTCGGTGCAAAGCTCAGTGCAGGGTGAGGGAAGAGGGGATTTCCTTCTCTCTTATAGAAAGGCTCCCATGGCTCTGTATAACCCACAAGGCTGGTAGAGTCTGCTGCATGCGGCCGATGTGATTTCTGGGATGACATAGAACAGGTTCTTTCAGCCAAGTCAGCTGTGGCATCTCCAGAAAGCTAGACAGCCTTCAAAGGAGGTGCAAAGGTCCATTGTTTGATCCTGCTCCAGAGCATCGGCTGAACTGAGTGTTTTTTGAGGTCCTCCCCAGGCCCCTTAGCCATGATTCCCTTTCTTGCTTGTTCTAGGGCTGTTAACGTGCTGATCCCTGTCCATGGAGGAAAAAAAAGGTTTCTGTTTTATGACCAGTTGCAATTTGTCTCTTCCCAGCCACTCCAAGAGCTGGAAACCCTCAGAAAACACAGGCACATCTGTTGGCTTAGAGGGTGGTTTTCTGGTTGGGCTTCTGTGGTACCTCTAGTCACATCTGAAGTCTTGGCAGCACTTTTGGTCAGCATTTGCAAAGCCTAGTTCCTGGAGCTGAGTGGTTACGGGAAGCCCTTAGCTTCACTCTAGCCGAAGGTCTTGCATGGTGGTGGAAATGTGGGAAGCCGGTGGTGAGCAACTGGAAGATGTTCCTTTAAACTCAATGTGCTGTTGAGGTGAGATGCAGCCAGGTGTGTCTGTCCAGCCCTACCTATCTCAATGTTTGGTCTTTCAGTGGTGACATATGCACCATCATCTTTTTTGCACCCTGTTGGGGAGGAGAGATGTTCCCAGAAGTTAATGCTGGATTCTGGAAACCAGGCTTTTAACCATGTCATACTCATGTTTGAAATGGAAATTGGGTGGGGAGTCAAACTGGATGATGTGTGAAATTGGAAGAGAGTGTGGGCATAGTGCTTTCACCTGAGGCTTTTGATAGGAAGCAAAATAGCGGGAAACAGGCTTGTATTGTTATTGTGGCATTGAAAGGGCAAGGACAACTTTCATAGCCTCTTTGCTCTACTGTCAGTGGGAGCTATAAACACCAGAATACATAGAGTATGTATTTTATTTTAAGGTCTCAAAATGCTTGCAAACAATTCTTACTTAAACCTAGTCCCTTATTCTGGATTTCAGCAGATGCTGTGTTCCAGCCCATAGGAGTATTGCTCTCTTGGTGTGAGACCAGAGTCCTGTAGTGGCCAGGTTTGGGGCTATGCCCTTGGTATAGAAGCTGTGTTGATGTATTATGCAGAAGGTGAAACGAGGGGAATCACCGTGCCCCGATTGCTGTGCACACACGGTCCCTCTGCTGCACTGGTGGATGTGGAGACAGATATCCTTTGGGGAGCTGCAAAGGTGCTGGAGATGGGTTCAGAGCTTCTGCAGGGACAAATGAACACACCTCAATGCGCCATGGGGCAAAAGCAGAGCTGTTGCACTGCAACCACGTAGCTTGAAACATGTCTGGGTGATCCTATACCTGTGAAATATGGTATCATAGGAAATAAGTATATAATGTTCAGTGTAAGACCATGTGGAAGGAGAAAATATTTATTTACAAAATACATAAATAACTTGATTTTTTCCTCTTTCTTTCATAGATTTCATTCATTTACATGCACCCCATACTCGCAGGCACAGAGATGTCTGTGTTCAGGTGATCGGGCCAGGATCACTGGTGGGATGATGAGCTAAGGGACACCAGCTTTTGAGTTCTCATTTCACCTCTTGTTTTTTTCTCAGCTGATGACTACAAACTTACTTTTTTATTTTTTTTATTTTTATTTTTTAAACTCATCTTTTATATCACTTAGGGGTTACTGATCTCAGCATCATCCTCAATAGCCCATTGATGGGACTCCCTAGAGTCCTGGAGACATTTCCCAAGACCTTGATTCAAATCTCAGTGGAGTCAATGGTAAAAAAACCCCAACACTCTATGCTCAGCTTGGAGCATAAATCCGTTTCTGCATGAACATCACAGTTTCAGCTAACAATACTACTTGCTTAGCTCCTGCATCACATGGACCCAGCATGGCCAGGTTGGAGAAGAGCTGAGGTCTGCTCAGGCTTACAGCACAGTGGAGAGAAGGAGCTGTTTCATCCCTTCTGTACAGGATGCAACCTGCCTTCAATATCCCACACGCAATTTAAATTTACAGCACTGCTTTCATCCCATAGTTGTAACTGATACCTTACTGCAGGTAAGAGATTTTTAAAGGCAGAAAGTGGCATTAAGGTCATCCCGTCTGAATGCCTGTACATGTATTTCATCCATGTACTCTTGTCCTGAGACCTTCACTTGTGCCTGGCTAAATCATTTTGCATGCTGGAATTAGAGTTCAAAGAGATCTTGACATATTGGAGAAACAGGCTGCAATAAATGAGAAGTAGTTCAAGAGAGGTGAGGGCAGAGCATGACGCAGAGGTAGGAATCGGTGGTGGCACCAGTGCAGATGGGAACAGCTGGTGCAGGAGCAGTTCCACAGTGAATCACAAATCATGTCAGCAATGTTATTTCATTAAAAAAACTACAAACTAACAAACCCACTCAAAAATAATAAAAAAACCCCACTTTTGGGCAAGTAATGTACTGAGATGTATGTAGCAGAATTTGACATCTAAGATGTGACATCTTTCCACATTCGTAAAGCCTCAGGTAGACTCTTTTATTCAGGTTTTGGCTTTGTACTTCAGCATAGCTGTGGACCAGAGAAAGTCCTGAGGACACACATGGTTGTTGCAGAAAGCTGGAAAGTATTGAATGGTTTTGAACAGAGAGAGAGTGCCACAGAGAAATGGATAATTGTCTTTCCATATATGAAATACAGTGGTCCGTTGGGATGCTCAGACCTGCTGTACTCACAGTCAAGAGGAGCCAGACTTGGATGTTGAAAGTCAAAAATGTATCAAGTGCTTTGCTGGAGCAAGTCTGAGGGATATTGTGCGTTTCTGGAGATGCTAGCAGGATATCTCCCCAGTCCCTCTCTTTGAAACTAGGGAAAAAAAAAAAAGTAATTACCATTCATTCCCTGCATTGATTTTCTGTCTGCGGTGACCTTGGTGCTGCTTGCTTTTCTTCATGCTCCCTAGGGCACAGGTCAGATCAAGCAATTATGGTTTTAATAAAAGGTGCCTGAGTATATGCATGGTGGCATTTGATTCTTATTATCTTGATGGCTTCTGCTGATCCTCAGTCATTACCCCACTACCCTCTCCTTTTCCCTGCCATGCTCCCAGTCCTTCATTCCATATTGGCATCCAACTGTTTGGAGTCTTAACCCATGTTTGACTTCCTGTGTGTTTGCAACCAAGACCAAATGCAGCATTAGTGGTCTCAAAGCCTGCTAACATGCGTGTAGAGCCAGTGATTTGAAACCAAAAACCTCATTGCTTGACAGCAGAGGTTAATATGGGACCGCTGACCCTGCCCTGCTGAAAACCGCCTGCATGGGGAGAGCAGGCTCCATGTGGATATTGCAGAGATCGATGGAAAAAGCCCTATCATTCCAGGCAGGATCAGGATTTGATCCAACAGAGCTGAGGGAGCATCGCGTGCAGCCAAGAATTGCTCCTTTTAAATGTTTTAGCTTTGCTCTCAGCAGAGAAAACCCAGAAGAAAACACAGCTTCAAGGCAATAATTTTCCCCGCCTTCCTTTGGGTTGATTTTTCTCTTGGCTGGAATGTTAGTTATTTTTTGTAATGCAGTATTTAATTATTACTTAATATAAACAATTTATGAACTGCTACAAGGGATGAATTATTTATGGGAGGGGAAGGAGTGCTTTTTCTGAGCCTTTCTGTTCTGTCAATTGCAATAAATATCAATCTATGGGTGTGTTTAAAACATGCATGCTCTGCCTGGGAGACAACAGTGCCTTCTTCCCTCGTCTGGTCTCTCAGTTAAGTACCTGCTTAATACATTTGTCCCTAGCATGTTTTATTTCTTGATCAAGCTTGGAACAGCTCCAAAGGAAGAAGTATTTGCAGATTGTCTCATTTCCAGATGCATATCATTTACCCAGTAGGTAACAAATGGCTCAGAGAGGCTGCAAACATTTGCTGTGCGCACAGAAGTGCTCAGCAATAACACATCCTCCTTCCAGTTCTTTGTAGAAGACTTACCAAACTGGTGCTTTTAATTTTTAGTCTCCAAATTTACTGTCTGGGAGCTGCCTTTTTTTTTTTTTTTTAAAAATAAGGAAATGGATTGCAGTGCACACTGTGCTGGCAGCTGGGCTTGGGTTTTGGCAGGTAGGTCTGTGGTTGCAGGTGCTTGCAGAGAGTGTGCAGTGGACTGATATATTTATTCACTCCTACATTAATAGTATCCTTGGGAAGTGGATTTCCATGATCTAGTTGTATTTTTAGGGCTATTTATCACCACATTACAATGGCACCGTCCTCTAGACTGGGTGTATCTGGACACCCAGCACTGTATTAAAGCAAGTGGCCCATTTGCAACCTCCTCCAGATGCATCAGGCTGGGTCTGGAGGTGCCAGAAGACCCCAGAACATCAGACCACTGGGTGGTAACAACCCCATCAGCTTCCAAAACCATGTTGGTGCAAGATGCTCCTGAAATGGGAATGGTCCCTTGAGTCTCTTGGGTGCTTCTCGGTTCTTACCTCCTTTTTTTGTTTCCTGCATGCAGCGTTTCTAAATCCCCCTTGCTAGCACAGGCAGCTGTATGCATACCCTGGGATTTTCTTTCATCTCGTCTTGGTTTTAGCTCCCCAGTATGTTACATGTAGACTCCTTGCATCTGGAAACAGAAAACCATGTCTCTACTCCACTTTTTCCTCCTAAGGGGAGTAAATCCTACACTTTGCATGCTGCTTATTGCTGTGCCGTGCCTTTAGGTTCCAGACACTCTGATTTTGGGGCTCCTTTCGGCCTCATGCCTCTCCTTTGGAGCAGAGTACCAGCCTTGGTAGCATGGAGCCATGATCATGTGTGTGTGAATGGTGTGTTTCCCTGATCATTTCGGGATGCTCAGAGGGATGCTTCTGATCAAGCACAGTGAGGGGCCTCTGAACATGGGCTACTTTGATGTAAAGGCACAACCCATTGTATCTGCGCTTCACTTTCAGGGCTTTCCAGGCCTTACAAGCACTGGAGAAGCCCTTGAAAACAATGAATTAATTATGGAATAACCAAAGTCCTTCCAGAATCTACTTTCTCACCATTTCCTGTATAAAGCTTTCTGACAGTCCTCCTTACCCTATTTCATTTCGTGATGTATTTCATGTGGACAGCACGGTACCAGCAGTGACCAGTAATTGCTTTGTTCACTCACATTGGTCCTTGTTCTACCTAATTAGGAGGAGATTTCACAATACAGCCATCTGCTCCAGTGCCTTGTGTTGTCTCCCAGACTCTCCTGAGATAGTGTTGATGATCCCAGTATTTACTGATTCAATATCATGGGACTAATCCAGTTCTTGGAGAGCCAGAGTCTCCCCATTACATCATTACTGATGCACAAGTGATGCTGGTGGTTTCCCAAACTTGCAGAGGTGGGGTGGGAAAATGACAAGCATTTTCTACACTAGTTTTCTCATTTCCTACAATTCATCTCCTTTTGTACCACCTGCAAGCAGGCAGAGCTTCTAAAAGAATGATGGGTTAACTGGAAGTGGCATGGACTTGAGTATTACACTTTAATGGACCAAATCTTGCTCCCCATCACATGCATACAGCCCTGGTGTTTGTGGTGGTCTATTTTAGGGCTTCCTAAAAAGATGCACAGGCATATTAAACTTCGGACACTTCCCAAGGAAACCTTGCTACCTCCCAGTTCTCCCACACTGACCCCCTAAACTCTCCGCCTGTCTGCTCAGCCCAGTTTAGTTCTTTCCGTGGTGCTTTTAGAACATCCTTCCCCATAGCCCCCAGGGCAATTTCAGTGTAATTTCTGTGCTTCCTCCCCAGTGATTCTGCATATGTCATGCAAACTCTGGAGCAGGAGCTCTGCACCTTATCATCCACAGCACAAATCAAACTTACCTCTAGATTTTGCAGCCCTCGAAATAAGGCAGTATTAAGGGTAAAGGGGGTGGGGGGTAGGGGTGGGGACCTGACTCAGCTTTTTGTTGCTCTTCCTTAGCTCAGTAATCCTTTATCTTAAGATGCTTGCTCAAGTCTCAGTTCTCTTCTTTCACCTGCTTAGTTCATGCCCAACTCTGTTAACGGTTCTTCCAGTTAAAAACAATGACAACCTCTTAATTTCAACTGAAGAAACATTGAATGGGTACGTTGCACAGGAAGATGTAAAATGGAAAGCAGAATTAAGCCCTCTGCCAAAGCCAGCAACTGGCTGTCTCTTTTGTATGCTAAAAAAATATTTTAGATTCATTATATATATAAAAATCTTGTAAAGAAATAGCACGAGCTCAAATACATACACAAACACACATGGCAGAGGCAGGTGATCAGACCAAATGTAGGCTCATCTGCCTTCATCCACGTTCTGTATTGCATTATTCGAGGCTGTGTGGTTGTTGCACTGCCTCGTGGGACACAGTAGAAATGCAGCTTATCAAGCTGCAGAGCTTTTTGCTGTGAAATATTCATTGTGTTGGACCTGGTACCCCAGCTGATGGATTCAAGGGATTTCTGCCAGAGTAGTTCTTGCAAAAAATATCTGCACCCATCAGTGGGAAACCACAAGCCTCTGTACGGTGGGGATGGGTGGCCGCTCGCCAGCATGCTTTGCAGATGAATGCTGTATAAAGTGTCATGGATTTGAACTCTCTTTCCTTTTCTGAGAATAAGATGTTATGCATCCAAAGCATATATATGTATATATATGAAAGACATTTGGATGATACGTTATTTCCTATGTTTTACTTTGTAGACTAGAAAAGGATAAAATTGGGTGTCTTTGGAGCTTAAGCATATGTGTACACTTGGCATTCACAGACGATATTTTAGCTTAGAGGCTCTGAGTTACTGAAGTTTAAGATCAGTTAGGAGATACCTGGTTGTTGCAACACCCAGGTTTCAGTGGTCTCACAGAAAATAAGAGGCCATCCTGGTTGCTTGGCCTCTAAGCTGAGCTGCAGGCTTCTCTATCCCGTAGGCACGTTGGAGATACATCTTGGTGTGAGCAGCAACTGAGGCTGTGACCTTGCATCAGCATCTCCATCAGCTCTGCAGGATCATTGAGGTGGAGGGGGGATGCTGCCAGGAGACGGCAGGGATAGACCATGCGTTTACCTACTATGGGCAGTATGTACAGAAGTAATATGTCGTATTCAAGATTTTCTTTGCATTGGACTTTCAGCAGCATGTTACTGCTCCAGCCCAGTGCAAAGAAAAACCTGAATACAACATATTCTGGGCACTAAATTTGCCATGGGGCTTGGTTTACTGCTCTTGTACTTAGTGGTCAACGTCCTTGTTCCTCAATGCCTCCTCCATGAATGTTCATGGGAATCCTGATCCATGATCTCCCTTTTCCTAGCATTTGCCTTGATGCCATCTCAGACATGTAAACCTTTTGGAATCAGGTGACTAGGTCTGAACAGAGCAACAGAAAGCAATAGAACTGCTTCCATATTTTAACTGAAATGCAGACTGTGACTTAACAAGTTTCTTCATATTTTATGTGTATGATTCCTAGGATGCCTGGTGCCCAGTCATCTTGTGAAGGGTATTCAGATACAGTCATATAGTAGCTACTACAGTGAGGAGCAAATAGTAATGCTCCGAGTCATCAATGCAGTGGCAAAACAATAGCTGCTATTTAAGTTTCACCATCTTCCTCCTTTACTCCCTTTACTGCTGAATCTACTTCTGCTCATGTGCCAGGGTGAGCGATTACGCTGTCACGCAGACTAGAAATAAAATCAGAGGGCAACGCTAATTTTGAGCTGCATTAGAAATACAGAAATAAGGGAAGTAATGATTCCCTGAAGGGAGCAGAAAAATACAGCTAGCCAAATAGCATTGCTGTGACAGAAGAGCTATTTCATGTCAGACAGCTATGTCCTGACCTTCCTTTGGAGAGACCCATCCTTCTGCATCTGTGATTTCGATGATAATTGAATAAATTCAGACAAAATCTTACCTGTCATCCCCAGCACCACTCGTCTCCATCTTTTGCCTCAAGGGCAAACCTTGCGGTTCCTATGCAGCTGAACTGCAGCATCACTGAAGCATCCCCAGCCTGGAGAAGGGCCAGGATCTAGGGAACAGGAGCTGGTGATGAGCTCAAGGGCTTCCCACCAGAGCTCCCAAGAAAGATTTCTGCAGAGCTGGGGGGAGGGGACCCTGCCTGGGGCAGGGGCGGTGGGACTGGGTGGTCTTGAAGGTCCCTTCCAACCCAAACCCTTCTGTGATTCTATGATAAGATTCTATGCACCAACCTTCATCTCCCTGGGCAGCAGCTCTTCGGTTCTGTAGGTGTCTGGCCTGCTATTGCTGAAGGTGATGGGGTGCCTTTGGGTTCCCTCCCCATCCTGCTGCTGGATCTCTGGTGTGGTCTGATTGTACTATGAGTTTGTGAAACGCAGTTGCTTCATTTGACCTAAAGTGCTTCATTTTCCTCAGCCTTGGCACATCTTGCTGCACCAGATTGCCGCACTGACAAGTCACATCGTGGATTCCCGTACAGCTTCTGCCGCCTGCCCTACCAGTCTCCGACTCAGGCAGTCACTTATGCCCGTATTTACATGGAAGTAGCAGCTAAGAGCCACTGTGCATGTGCTGGAAGTGTTTCGCTGAACTGAAATAATACATTTTTAATTCGCCTCTCGTGTCTTCAGACACTAGAAACGAGGTGCTGAAAACATCTCTCTAGCAAGAATCCCACTGGAGCCAAAGGCTCGCGAGGCCACCAGCGGAGCACAGCTTCAGTGTGCCACATTGCGTGGGGATGGGCAGAGGCAGGCTGGCTTTAGCTGGAGACACACCCAGTGTGCACTGCCTGTTTCTCTGTATCCCATCGGATATTTGAATGAGTTCATTGCACTTCACATGAGTTGCACTGAAAAATCATTGCACTTGAAGAGCAGAATTTACCACGCAGTGTTGTCTTTGCAACTTCCTCCACTTTTCCCACTATGATGGTTTCTTCTCAACATGTTTTTCCCCTGGGACCTTGAGGGATGAGCGTAGTTTAGTTAATTCATGTGTCCATACCTTGATGCAGGTGTGCAGTTGTCCCATGTTGTCTTGGAGTCAGGTATATGATGCTCTTTGGCCCAGCAAACTCTTCACAGGAGCACGTTGGCTCTTCTCATGCTGTTGAAGTTTCTCCAGCCTATCCAGATCTGACTATTGGCAACACTTTTCCCAATCCTGTTCTTGCTACAGCACCATGTTGATAAAGATGCTTCTACGTCAAAGTGTCTGTGCTATGAGCTGCTTTGTTTGTTTAACCCTGTGGCAAATTTCACAGTCATCTGCCGGTTTGGAGGACAAGGGGGATGAGACACTGCTCTTACTCCAGCCAGCTGGAGAACAGACATACAGTGCGTTAAATGGGATATTGGCAGAGCTTTGACCTGACCCATTTTCCAGGAGTGAACATGACATTTACAGATGGTTTATTTCTGCAAGCAAGCTCAGAAATGTCAGGCTGTGATCACGCTGGGAGTGTTCCTAGCAGTCTGCATTGGTTGGCTTCCTTGGTGACACCAACTTTACAGGCTTAAGCATGTATGAAGACAGCACAGAAGCTTCTGTATGGAATGGCCAACATGTGTCGCTTCCTTAGCAGGACCCATGAGCTTATAACGTCGAGGCAGAATCAGAGAGGTATAAATGGGTGAATCTCCATGCGGTTGCGATTCGCACACCAGGAGGGTTCCTGAGGTCTCGGCTATCACTGGGTTTAACCTCTCTCCAGGTCTCCAGATGGACCTTTCCCTGGTTTCTGGCATTTCTGCAGTGGGATCTCCTGGTGTGATGTTCCCCAGAGTCCATGCTTTTCCTGTTGGTTGGGTTTAGCTACCAGGAGGTAGGGAGGGCCTTGGGCTGCCGGGCTGTAGCAGATGCTGGTGGACATCCTTTGTGTGGCTCAAACTGTGCTTTCCCCGTGGCTGGCTGAGCACAGGGACTTGGGTGAATGCTGCAGGCTGTAGAGTAGCGTTAATGTGAAGGTAGCGGTGGAAGGAAGGAGATGATCCCGGGGGTGCTGGTGTTTTACTCTGAGGTCCACAAAACGGACATTGCGTGTCAAAGGTGCCCAGATGTGCCACCTAGCCTGAGTGTGGGGGTTTATCTCACCCTTTCCTATCATACATGGACCTCTCCATGCTGCTCAGTGTCCCAGTGGCTGGCTCTTCCTCACGGATGGTCCTCAGTTCTCTGTGCTCAGAGTAGCAACTGTCTGTGCATGGGCAGTGGCAAAGCTGTTACTCTTGGGGTTACTCTCCCACAGCTATGTTGCTCTCTCAGCTCTTTGGCCCTCTGCAATGTTCACCATCACCTGCAGTCATGTATTTATGACGTTTTTGACATGACAGCATGCACAATAGTTCTGCTTCCTTGGAAGGCATTGCTCTGTGGCCCTCAGGCAAAGCAATATCCATGATTTGTGGGCAGCTGATTCAATCAGCCTTTATAAATGGATTGCACCATGGTTCTGCTCTGCTAAATGACTTCATCCTTTTTCAGGACATAAATTCTATCTTACTCATAGCCTGCTTCAGCCAGTACCGAAGTCGCCTTGTTGAAGGCTTGGCACTTTCCTCCTCTTTTATGCTAGTGCTGTACTTGGTGGGCCCTAACCAAGGATGCCCACAGATACTTGTCCCTCCTGATCCTGCTCACGCTTACTCCTTTGTGCATTGTCCAAGTTTCAAATGCATGCATTAATATGTCACTGTTTCAGCCTTTGTACACCATTAGATACTGGCTCATCCACACTGACTTGCTCTGTGTACATGTATGGATGTGTGTGTGCGCGCATGTCTTAGAGGTTGATTATTAATGTTTGGGAGAAAATAATCTTGGGCACCAGGAGCTTCATTATACCATTCATAGTCTCAGTGCAGCCTTACAGTAAATTATTGTGTACAAGAGAATAGCATGGGCACTAGAGGATAAAGCTGTCATTAAGCATCCACGTAGGAGTGGGGGACAGGGCACTTGATGCAGCAGACAATGACGGAGGTGGTTCTTGTATTTGTGTCATATTGTGTGTGTTGACAAGACCATTGCAGTAGGAGCTGGTTGGAATTGACCTTTCAACCAAAGGGGGCTGGGGTGAGAGTTGGGATGAAATGGTGGAAGCCAGTGTCCTGGGGTGAAGCAATGTGTCGAGCAGCATAGAATCATCCAGGTCCAGGATTTTAGACTTACTTCTCTGGGAGGCAAGAACACACTGTGCCATTTACTATTGCATGAGGGACCTCAGCATGGGTCAGTGTTTCTTTATTGCTGAAAATGTGTTAGGAGTCATGTTTTGGCTCTTGCAGAACAGTAACCATTGATCAGGCTTTTCTTTAAAATTAATTGTGTTTGCAGGAGGATACACAGCCTGTTTATTCTAAGTCTGAATGGAATTTTTCTGTTCACATTAGAGAACAGCTTTAGGATCAAGCTATGTGCATGCTTGTCATGTGAGCAATCCTCTCTGAGCAGAATTGGCTTACAGTCCAGCTACTCCAGTGTCTTCTGGCTGATCGCAGCCAGGACCAGACAACCGGAGGGAGGTTGGAGGAGATTCCTGCAGTGTGGAATAGCTCCTGCTTTGGCCCATAGTTTGTAGAGAACAGCTAAATGCTGAAGAGCAGTGTTAATGAGTATCATCTCAAGGATGTGTTGCTGAAATTTCCTTTGAGAACTCTGAATATTCTCAATATCCATCTAAACAACCATGAACTAATTAAATTTCATTATATACTGAGCTTCAGTGACCTCCTTTGGCATTGTGTTCCAGAGTTCGACCAGCCGTTATCATTGATTTTGGAGTTCCCACTGTTTAATTTCACTGAACATCTCTTTCCCTGCATTAAGACAGAAAAGGGAGCTGGAGAATATTTGAGAGCAAATTCTCTATTTCTCTATTGCAGAAACGCAAAATAATTTGAAAATCCCAAACAAATTTGCTACTTAGTTTGGCCCAAATGTCTATTTTTTCATTGTTGTTTTGTTTAGAGGAATATTGAAGAGAAATGTGATGTTCTGAAATATTCCTTATAAGGCAGTTTGATGTGTTGCTTCATAAGGGGATTCATAGTCTTTTTGTATTGTCCTGAGTAGAATAAGGAAAAAAAAGGGATGGAAAATAATTAAAGAAACTGAAAAAGAACTTTTACTTTTAGAATGAATGAAGTGTTTCAGGCCAAACATTCTGTAAAGGATTTTCCCCCCAGTGAAAACTGTGAATATTTTTCATTTTTGATTGAGCCATAGTTTTCCGTATTAAGCTAGAAATATCCCTGTGCAGGACTCCACCATGAAGTTCCTAATCTCCCTTTTCTGCATGTTAAGATGACGGAATTGGGCTGGCTCAGTGCCAGTAAAACTGCTGTCAGCAGAATAGATGGACATCCTGTGCTCGCTCTGAACAAACATAACCTGCCTTCAAAGTCTTTCATAGTAGGTGGAAGCCTTGAAGTGGTTAAACCTGGCCCTGTCTCCCCTTCCTTTTTCCTCTTGGCTTTGCTCTGGCATCAATAGATGAAGGCAATCAATGCCTACACGAGTGTTGGTGAGCATCTCCAGAGACAGCTGCATGCTGTAGCTTGGGGCTCACATCAACCCCGTGTCTCTTGGCTGGGATGCAGGGGGGTGTTCAGGTCACCTTCCCCTGCAACCACCTTTAGCAAGCCTCAGCCAAGGGAAAAATGCAATTAAAATAACATAACCAGAGTGGATGAAGCCCCACGCAAGAGCAGCATGGTATCCACTGATATATGTGGAGAGCAACTCTTGGCTTTAATGGGTAAAGATCAGACCACCATGTCCCCAGGCTACTGTCATGAGATCTTCTACCTATTAATTTCTAAAACATCTGCCCCATCCTATGCAGCTCTGCGTTCTCATCTGGTGGGTAGATGGCTAAACTTTTATCTTCACTGGGAATTTTTTGTGTTGGACTTGGTTTGCAAAAGGTCATCCTAGGCCTCATATACACCTTTTTGTTGAGTTTCAGTTTGATTTCCATTTCAGGTGAGTGCTGGGTTCCTGAATTAATTCTTATTCTTTACAAGGCTGGGACTTGAGCTAGGCAGAAAATTAGGAAACGCGTAATTTGCTGCTATTTCAGTTCAACGCGTCCATTTCATGCCAAGATAGCAAATCTTAAAATCCTCCTCAGCAAAATTAAAAGCAACGAAAATCCCTTATATAAAGAATTACAGAGCTGGACTAAGCTGTGCCTTGTTGGCTACATCCACACTGATGCTAGTCGGTGCTCATGACCCATCCTTGCAGTGTGAGCAAAGGCTTTTGTTCACATTTAAGGTGAGCTTTGGGGCTGAGCTCTTTTAGGATGGGGTCTTAGCATGCTCCTGAAGTATTTTCAGAGCTAATTTTGTGCGGAGTGGTCTGTGGTGCTCCAGACATCACTATGACCTCTTGTTCTTAAAATAGGGAAAAATAACATTTTCAGGGCTTATTTAAGATTGCAGACAGAATTTATAACTTTTGGGCACTTTTGCCACAAATTGGCTTTGGGATGTTAAATAGTCATGAGGGCAGTCTCAAAACTGCAGCGGCTTTCTCCAAACCAAGGTTAGCTTTAGTTTTACAGGAGCAACCGTTATGGTATGAGTCTGGAGGAGGCCACGGAGCTGGTCAGAGGGCTGGAGCCCCTCTGCTGTGGGGACAGGCTGGGAGAGCTGGGGCTGTGCAGCCTGGGGAGGAGAAGGCTGCGGGGAGACCTTAGAGCAGCTGCCAGTGCCTGGAGGGGCCGACAGGAAAGCTGGGGAGGGGCTTTGGGCAAGGGCAGGGAGTGGTGGGACAGGGGGGAATGGCTTGAAGCTGAGAGAGGGGAGATTTAGGTTGGACATGAGGAAGAAACCCTTCCCCGTGAGGGCGGCGAGGTGCTGGCCCAGGCTGCCCAGAGCAGCTGTGGGTGCCCCATCCCTGGCAGGGCTCAAGGCCAGGCTGGACGGGGCTGGGAGCAGCCTGGGCTGGGGGGAGGGGGCCCTGCCCGGGGCAGGGGGTGGGACTGGCTGGTCTTGAAGGTCCCTTCCAGCCCAGACTGTTCTGTGATTCTACAAAAACTTAGAGAACAGATGTTTAGTATTCCCAGAACAAACAAAAATTAAATAAATAATATAAATCAGCTCTTAAAGCTGCTGCTTTTCCTCTCACTTCTTTGCTGCATATAAGAAGTATATAAATTTATAAAGCAACATAAATATCCTAGACCATCAGGCCAGTTCCAGATAGCACAGTATGACTGCCCTAAGAGGCTGTAGGAGTGCTGTGTGCTGCTTGGGCAACATGAGCTCGTGGTGACGTAGGACAGTATCAGACAGACATTTGATGGAGAGTCCCCAGACCTGGAATGGGGATTTAGGTCACCTTCCTGAGACTTCCCCATCATCCCTACAATCAATAGAGATGCAGACCCCAAGCAGGGCACCTGCCACCTCATTTGTACTTTGCGTGAGTAAACTCAATGTGCCTGCCACTTAAACATGGTGATTCAGGCTGCAAAGTTGCTAGCACACTCCTGCCTACGTGTTTGGCCCAGGGTAACTAGTAAATTGTTGGGCAATTGTTGGGCTGAGTTCAGGAGCTGACATATTTCAAGGGTAGTTCCCAATAGGCTGTTTTCCTTCACTCATCTGTGGTGGAGTCAGAGAGATACAGAAATTAGTACTTCTGTGCTAATTAACCATGGTAAGTTGAATTTCTGGGCACTGACGCAACCAGCACAGAACAGCCCGTGTCTATTCTAGTAACTTTTTTTTTGAGTTTATAAGTTGCCTGAATATCAAAAATAGGCACTGAGATCAGCTCGCTGCACCAGACGTAGCTGTAGTAAATGATCTGAGTTTCTCTCCTCCTTCTACTGCCTCTGCAAGCTCTGGACAGCAGATCATGCAGAATTGGGCACACTGGGTCCTTCAGCGTGATCACAGCAGGGAGTAGCTGGTCCACCCAAGGTGTAGTAGGACTCCATGCCAACGTCACACATGCTTTCTCACATGCTTGAAAGAAACTGGCTCTAGTGTAATAGCTGGTGATGTGAAATCACAGACATTTGTCTGGAAAGGATTTGGAATAGAATCACAGAATGGTTTGGGTTGGAAAGGACTTTCAAAGGTCATCTAGTCCAACCTCCCTGCCATGGGCAGGGGCACCTTCAACTAGGTCAGAGTTCTATCCAACTTGACCTTGACTGTTTCCAGGGATGGGGCATCTACCACCTCTCTGGGCAACATAATATTTCTAGATGTGCGCTGAATCCATGTGACATACCTGATGTTGACAACTTCTTTGTCAACACTGTAAAATATTTCAAGATGAATACCCTTCTATCCTCCTCTTCCAGAGAAGATTGTGGCTGAGCTGTTTCCGAGCTGGTGGATGTTGCTGGATGCATGCTGATGCTCTAAGAACAGCTGTTGGTCTATCCTTGGCCTGCAATGCCAGGGTCATCTTGGGAGACACAGAGTAGTCACGGGTCCTGTTGCCAAGTGTGGCAGAGCTGAGTACTCAGAGAATTGTTACATCTGCTTTAAGACCAGCAAAGCAAGGACGGAGAAGAGCAGAGGAATTTGTGCTCAAATTGAGTCAAATGAGATAGGTTGTTGCATTAAGAGCCCAGCTGTATTGCATGATGTCTTGCTGTAGCATTTCAGCAGCCAGCCCATGGGAGTGCAGAAATGCATTCCCTGCCAGCCCAGAGGTAGCACAAGGCTTTTCTCTCCCTTTTCTTCACCTCATGTGTCTGCCTCTTCTACAAAGATCACAGGCTTTTCAGGGAGCAGTCTGCCTCTTTCTGCATGTTTGCATAATGCAGCACAAAATGAGGTTGCCAGGCACTAGGGTAACAAATACGATCACACTGCTTCAAAACTCACCTCCCTATATACCAGCATTTTATGAGCAGCAGAATTAATAAATCCTGGTTTGTGTTCCATCTTCGGAGTCCAGCCTCTGTGCACGGTACTACAGCTTCCATCCTTTGTCTCTGGTTCTGTAGGTTTGCTGATTGACCTGGTGGTCCATGTGGGCTGGTTGTCCAGCTGGCCTTAGAATGAGTGAGAAAATGAGTTTTGCCTGTCTTTCGCTCAGCTGAAGAACACAGTTTGGATGTGTCTCCTGTGCCCACTCACTGATTTTGAGAAAAGGTGTTGTGATTATTACCTTGGAGATTCCTACCTCTGACACAAATATGACAGAAAATGGCCAACGGGCTCAGAAGTTGCTAGGAAGGAATCTGAGTGACAGATAGACATGAAAAGAGAGAACTGGTGCATGATTTAATTCCTTTTGGAAGGCAATTGAAAATGCATAGCCTACTTTGGAACCAACGTGGATCCTAGGAAGAAACCTCTTATCTTCTGAGCAGCTTAGGGTGAACTCTGAGTTTGTCAGTAATGTATTTACATCTTTAATCCAGTTCTGTAATCCTGGTTTTTAAAGATGTTTCCTCTTCTTTTCTCTGAACTCTTCATGCGGGAGGGATATTTTAACAATGGCCTGCAGAGAAGTGTCTGTGGACAAATGGGTGACGTTCACTGAATGGGAAAGAAGGGGACACAGATGAGCCCATTCACATACTGCTCATTCAGTGCTACAGTTTCATGAAGAATAGCATCCTTCAAACAATCCCAGTAACCCTGGGCCTTTGGCTGTATTATCCAGTCCCAGGGAGGGCTGAATGGTAAAAGAGGGGGAAGGAAACGAAGAAATACGGGGAAATAAAAAGTAGATGTAGGTAAAATCAACACTAAGGGTAAAGAGTTGGAGATGGGATTTGGCTCCTAGATTAAGATACCTACATTTAGGGGTGTACGTGTGAGTGTCTTCACACATGCTAGATGTTTGTATTCCCATTAGTGGAGATCCAGTCAGTTAATGGAGCCCAGAGAGGCATTCAGCTCATCCTAAGGCAGTCATCTTTGCCATTGCGAAGGTCTTTCCAAGCTCCACCAACTGTGTTGGCCAAGCCATATTGACTGCCGCAAGTCCAGACACAGTCACCCTGCAGATATGGTGAGACCTTAATGTAGGTGTCTTAGGAGGAGAAACACCCAGGGAACTGTTGCAGCCAGCAGTTATCTTGGAAGAGAAAGGTTTGTTCTGTCTTTGCAGTGGGATTATGTGAATGGGAAGTGTAGTACTGGGTGGGCAGGGAGCTGCACTGATCCTGCACATGAAGGGATCATTTGTCACTGGACCCTTGGGACAACAGATGAACTTCTGCAGCCTAGCCTTCCCATCTGAGTGGGTCCTCTGGTGACTGATGAATTGTGTATGTCCATAGTGAAGCTGAGCCTCTGGACTCAGTCTAACTGCTTACCTTCCTAAAAGTAAAAGCTGAGTATCTCCATGATCATTTGTCAAAGTTGGTTGAAGCTGATTAAGATGTTCAAATCTATTATGCGAAGGGAATGACTGGCAGTACCCTCACACAGAGTTTGTTTCCCTAGTAAACCAGGCTGAAAATGAATTAACACAACCCAAAGGTGGTTGAGTGGAACAGGGCGGGAGGGACAGAGTCTGCAACTTAAAAGTCCCATTGCCTCAGAGGTCCCAAAATTAAAATAAGGGCTTTGATTTCCAAGGAAAATTCACCCCATTGCGGAGGGCACTGTTCGGATAGCTCCTGGCTTGCACTGGATTCTTAAGGTCCTAACCACCTGGGACTATGTCTGGACACAACCTGTTTAAAGTAGCAACACACTTGGGGTTTCTCCATCCCCATCCTGATATGAATGGCAATTTTTAGAGAGAAAATTTAAATGTTTTTCTTCAAAACTGAAAGATGTTGGTGCACTGTTGGGGAAGAACTACAAAAGGCAAGAGAAGGGGTCTGTGGATGGGAACCAGAATGTGTCCAGCAGATGCTAAAAATCTTTTAAATGTGATTGGGGTTTTTTTTCTCCAAAATGTTGCAGCTCTGTCCAAAAGAAATGAAAGATGGGTGTTATTTTTTCCAGTAACTCGAGAATTCACCATCAGATAATAAAGAGAAGCCATAGTTCACAATACTCTACATTTCCTACTCTGCTTGAATTTACATTTAAAACAATTTTGTCTTAAACTGTTCCTTTACAGTCTTAACAAAACTGTTGCATATAATTTGGTGTAATATAAGCAAAATTGTGTTTACAGGCATGTGTAAGGGGTGTCTGGGAAATCTTGGCTCCTTACACTTCTGAATCACCCAGCTCACTTGCCTGCAGGGAAGTTTGCTGAGAAGTGTCCGTCCTGTCTTGAGTTAGAGAACTTGAATTTTGGTATTCCTTTCTAAATAGTCTTTTCCACCCTAATTGCAAGAGTCAGGACCTGCTTGCAGGTGTTTTCAGTGTAGAGGTGAAGCTGGAGAGACAAAAAAAGTACCTGTTTTCCAAAAAAAAGCATTGCAGTCACATCTGAGGCCAGATTTGCAGAGGGCACCTGACCATTGCCATGCAACTAGCAGGTTCTCTAGTGCTCAGGACTGGCTGATTTTAATAGAATTGATTTTAATTTGAACTAATCCTAGTGTGTCGATGGGTTTTGGATGAGGTAAATGAGCTGTTGGGAGCTGGTTTCTTTGTAAACCTGACTGGATGGAGGCACAAGCCTTTCCAAATAGACCTTGGTGAGAATGGGGGATTTCCATTCCCATCTTACCACTATGCTTCTGTTGGTTTAATTCCTGAATCCCTTATTTTTTTTGATTTTCAGAAATGAGTTCAGACCCTGGGTAGACGTCAAGCCTGTGAAAGCTATAAAAGCAAAGGCCCAGTACAAGCCACCAGAGGAGAAGATGATCCATGAAACCAGTTACAGCGCTCAGTTCAAGGGGGAAACCAGTAAGCCTGCTCCAGCTGATAACAAATTCCTGGAACGCAGAAGGATACGCACTCTCTACAGCGAACCCTACAAAGAACCGCCAAAGGTGAGAAAGGTGGCAGAAGTGACTCGGTGCCATCACTGTTCCTGGTGGGACATGTCCAACACAGTAAGGCTGGGCTGAATCCTGCCTGCTGTCATTCCCTTTATGTGGCATCTTCGTTTCTGACCACTGGCTGCATCTGGGGATCCACCTTGGATATGGTGGTGGATGAAAAGCTGGACATGACCCAGCAATGTGTGCTCACACCCAGAAAGCCGCCCGTGCCCTGGCTGCATCCCCAGCAGCGTGGCCAGCAGGGCGGGGGAGGGGGCTCTGCCCCTCTGCTCCCCTCTGCTGAGACCCCCCCACAGCGCTGCATCCAGCTCGGGGGTCCTCAGCATCAGAAGGACACGGACCTGTTGGAGCGGGCCCGTCGGAGGCCACGGAGCTGGTCAGAGGGCTGGAGCCCCTCTGCTGTGGGGACAGGCTGGGAGAGCTGGGGCTGTGCAGCCTGGGGAGGAGAAGGCTGCGGGGAGACCTTAGAGCAGCTCCCAGTGCCTGGAGGGGCCGACAGGAAAGCTGGGGAGGGGCTTTGGGCAAGGGCAGGGAGTGGTGGGACAGGGGGGAATGGCTTGAAGCTGAGAGAGGGGAGATTTAGGTTGGACATGAGGAAGAAACCCTTCCCCGTGAGGGCGGCGAGGCGCTGGCCCAGGCTGCCCAGAGCAGCTGTGGGTGCCCCATCCCTGGCAGGGCTCAAGGCCAGGCTGGACGGGGCTGGGAGCAGCCTGGGCTGGCGGGAGGGGGCCCTGCCTGGGGCAGGGAGGGTGGAGGTTGAAACTAGATATCTTGAAGGTCCCTTCCAGCCCAAGCCATTCTGTGATTCTGTGGGCTTTAGTACAGGTTGATGCACTTTAGGCACAATAGTGCCCTACATCAAACCAAAAAAAGTGAGGGCAGGACCCAGATAAAGAGGTTTTTGCATTGTCATTTCCTAGGACAGGTTTCTCTTCCTCCAAAACTATAGGCACCCCACATTACACTTAATATCAGGAGCAATATGGTAAGAGCCAAATCTTCACCTGCAATTAATTTGGAGCACTCCACAGGTTTTGACAGTAAGCACTTTTGCCTTTGATCAGATCGAGGACGTGTCTCGAGAAAGGCCTGGGCATGAAGTTCTTCTAGCCTTGTTTTCTAGGAGCAGCAGAGGATATGCATATAAAAGGAGTCAGTCTGTGCAGTTTTAAACCTAGAACTATTAGTCCTTCCCAGGCTTTATCAGTGCTTAGATTTGTGAGGTGTCAGAAGGATGGCAGGGCCAGCACGGAGGAGCTGAAGGTTTCTGTTCCTCCTTAATTTCAAAGATGTCACCCCTGTTTTAGGGACTGTAGACACAGGTGGATGCAAGACACTTTTGTGGACTGTGCTCAGGTGCTAGTTGGTGTCCTGCACCCCAGCTATCCCCAAGTAATTTTCCTTCATTGTGGAAACCTGTTAAGGGACAAATAGACTGAGGAACCAGGTTGTACAAGGAGGGGGGGGAGGGGGGGGGGAGGGGCGGGGGGGGCGGGCAGGGCGGCGCGATTTATAGCAGCCTCTTTGTCCTGAGCACCATTTCTCTGCTTTGAATCCAGAGAGAGACAATCCCCTGTGGGCTTGCAAGGTCCCTCCTGAAGTCAGAGGAAGATGAAGGGATTGATAAAATAAATGACTGATAATATTCCCTCTGCCGTTTACCTTACTGTGTCTTGATGGGGAGACAGTGGGCTTTGCTGGCTGCAGGGGCACGTGACTTGAGGGCATCAACACCATGAAAGGATTTGGCCATTTGCAGCTCAGCATGCACCCAGCTGTTCCCCTCCCTTTGTGGCAGGGCATAGCTGAGTAGATAAGTAACATTCGTGCTGTTTCTGATCTAAATCCTGTTTTCCACCTGTCCTTGTGTCTCTTTCTCTCTCTCTCTCTCCCCCCATCTTTGTGGTGTTGTTTTGCACATTGCCCTCCATGCAGGTGGAAAAGCCTAGCGTAAAGCCTCCCAAACCAAAAAAGACCACAACAAGCCATAAACCCCTGAAAAAGGCCAAAGACAAGCAGATTGCATCTGGCCGGGCTGCCAAGAAAAAGAGCGCCGAGACCTCCAACACAGCAAAGCCAGAGGACAAGGAGAAAAGTAAAGAGATGAACAATAAACTGGCTGAGGCAAAAGAGTAAATGTCACTGCACTTTCCTTTCTTTCTCATTTTTCCCCCCTTTCTTTCTTCTTTTCTTCCTTTTTTTTTCTTTCTCCTTTGATTAAATAAAGGCCACAAAATTAATTAGAGGCTTCTAATCTGCTTTTTGTTCTGATTCTATTAGAAGCTTTTCTGTTTTATTTCCAAGGAGGATTAGGGAATCCTTGTTTCTGAGGTCAGATTGTTCTGCTTTGCCTGCACAACACGGCTCTGCACAGAGTAAGGGATGTGGGAATGCACAGGGCAGGTCATAGGAGATGAAGGTGATGGATCAACCATGATTGTGTCCAACAGCCTGTCCCTTCCCTTGGGCTTGGTCTTTAAACACTTCGATGGCATGGAGTGCGCACTGAGCTGTGGAGGGGCTGTGCTCTCATTCCATGAGGCCCTTTTGGGGTTGGCCATTGTTTGGTCATCTCCCACTGGTGTCAGCAGGTGAAAGGTTTTTGAGGCAGAGAGGATCAGAGGTTCATTCATGGTGCTGTGGATCTGATGTAAATCCACTGGAATCAGTGGTGTGGCCAAGAGCAACTTCCCCTGTTGACACTGGTGGGACTTTTGCTCCAAGAAGCACTGGGAAAGGAGATCCCGTGCAATTTAAGGGCCAAATCCTCCCCCAGGGTAGCTGGGGGTTAGATCTAATTGCATCAAGGCAGCTTCACCCATCAACACCACTTGAAGTCCTTGATTTAAAAAAAAAAAAAAAAAAAAAAAAAAAGGAGTGGGGGAAGACGCAGAGAGCAGTGAAGACTTCCCAAGCATGTGGCAGGTCAGACTAGGTTATCAGCAGGCTGTTCTTCACTATTGTTTCCCTGAGGTTACAGATCTTTTTAGTTATTCCTGGTTTGTTTTGGATCTTGGTCTGCTTTCTTCACTTCTGGGGTGCCAGTAGACAGAGCTAGATTTTGTAAAGGGGTTTAGTTTGCAGACTTGACCTTCCAAGGGGTAGAAAGAAGTGAGTCACCAAGGTTGGCTAGAGCTGTCAGCCCCCGTTGTTTTGACTCTGCCAGCTGTTGGAGTTCATGTTGGCTCATAAGCATTCTAAGAGGGCCATAAACCAGTTGCTGGGATCCCTAGACTCCCTCCAGGCAAGATCTCAGGGTTTCAATCCTATGTACTGTGCTCTTACTCTCAGAAATCCCCAAGCCCAGCAAGACCAGTTTGAAAGCTGTAAACACAGTGGGACCATTTGTGAGCAAGTATGAACTGGCCCAACAGACTGGCATTGCATACCCCAGAATCTGAGTCACTAAGTCAGTGGGAGCTGGGAGAGGTATGGTCCCGATCCGAATTTATGTGCCTGATTTCTGGATTGGGTCCTAAATACATAAGGATTAATCTTGATACCACCAAACCGAACTGTTAAAACTCTTCTGTAGCAGAGCAGCTGCAAGTCAAGATGCAGGGTTCTCCTTTATTTTTGCAGTTCACTCTTTCTATCCTAACATGCAGTCAGGCGTGAAACTTTCAGAGAACAGACAGTTAGGAAGAACGAAGAGAGAGCTGGGAAGCATGGTGGTGTAAGAGGAGAGCATCAGAACTGTTGCTGTAGAGGTGTTCGAATGAGGGAAGTCTTGCTGCTAGGGTATTTTAGAGATGTGAAACTATCTAACGGAAAAAGGGATGGTGGGCTGGGAGGATGAGGAGTCCTGTTTTGGGGGTCTCACCCCAGTAGAATTGGGTCTTTTGGAAACATAAATGAGTGGTGGGCTACAAGGCTGAGAGAAAGTTTCCAAAGAGGAGGAAAGCTCTGTGGTATACATATAGTGACATTTGCTGGCCTTAGTAATGAATAAATGCCAAGTTCAGTGTATTGTGTGATGTGTCCTGTTTGCCTAACAGCCTAAACCTTTGAGTATAAGTAAGTGTAGTGTTCTGAAATCAGTGGTGTATTTCCAAGCTTAGCTGTGTTAGAACTGTGTGCTATGAGCTAGTCAGGTTGTGTATGTGGAAAATACATATTAATATATAGAAATATATATATTTAAACCTCCGATGTTTAGGAGGAAACCAGGGAAATCCTCCAGGAAGTAAAACTGTGGAAATCTTTGCAAATGTAGTGCATTTTTTGATGTGCATGCTCCATGGAGACGCTGACCTGTCCATATTGACCATTGCTTTCCTGAGCACTCAGAAGCCCCTGCAGCACTGCTCAAGTGCAGAGCTCAGCTCTGTCTCCAGAGCAGCTTGCATTGAGCTGGCAGAGCGGAGTGCTGCTTGTGGCTCTTCCCACCCCGTCGCACAAGGGACAACTGGCCAGAGAAGCCTGAGGTTCCAAGACCTGATGTGATTCCTTGGCATTTAGGTGCTTCATGCATCTTCACACTCCTCAGTGATGTCCTTTCCTATCGCTGGATATAGTAACAGCCGTGAAGGTAACATGTCACAGCAGGCAGAACATGTCAGGAAGGCATGCAGACAGTTACCAGTAACCCCAATCTCACTGTACCTAAGGAAAGACCATGCCCTTTCTCCCTATTATTTTTGGCCCTAAGTTCCACATTGAAAGAGACACTACACTTGCCACCATTTCACCTTGAATTCAATGGGAATTTAGCCCTCGACTTCAAGGGTAACCAAATTTTGCCCTAGGAACATCACTGAGGTGCTCAGACCACCTAATCCAAGCATCTCCATGACTCTGGATGAACCACTTATCACCCAGGGCTTCAGGATTGCTTCTTCTCAATGAAGAGCATCCATCACAGTGTTTGAATGAACCACGCTCAGTGAGTGATCAAGATATGGCCTTATTCTTCCTTAATACATGAAGTTTTTGGTGGCATCTAATTCCAAATCTAGGTATGAAGTGCTAGCCCGTAGTCTTAAGTTCCCTCTCTAGTGAAGGAACTTTCCAAGGGCCATTGATCTACCGATTTTGGACACCTCTCTTTGGGTAGGATGAATGATCCTTGGAAGGTTTCGATTTTTGCAGAAAGAGCCTGGGAGACTGGCAGGGCCTAGGGACCTCCCTCTCAGACAGGAGCAAAGTAGGGATATCAGTCCTATCCTGGGCTCCCTGTGCACCATTTCCTCAGCCTACACCCAAGCACACAGTTTAGCATCACACTGAATGCCATGAACTGCAGCAGGTCAGGCCTCAGGGTGAAATCCTGCATTGCTCCACCTTCCACAGACTTTATGCCCATCTGACCCACTCAGGTTTATCAGAAAGGAGACCAAATCTCTGCCCTTTCATGTTCACTTTGGATTCTGAGTTTGTCAATCCCACTGGGAAAGAGTGCTCTGCTGTTCTGTGCTTCCAGTTACCACAATGCAGATGCTGTTTCACTGCTAATTTGTAATGTTTGTTTTGCTTTCCTTGTAAAAAGAAAAAAAAATGTTTTGCTTTTTACCCTGTGAAAATTCCTATGCTGTCTATTGCTTGCTTTCTCACTTTCACTGTATTGTACTGTTACTCCTTTCTGCAAAATGGTGCTAATTGCTGACTGAGCTCCTGTTTTCTGACTGCTTTGCACACCGATCACATGCTTCTTCATTTGCAACGCGTCCAGTGTGAAAACATGGCTGCCATGAATTCCACAAACTCTTGCCTCTTGGAGGCAGATAGGAAGTGTCTAATTAATATTTTGTGGCCTGGGTTTGGTTGCATATCACAGATTGTCTCTTGTAATGTGTTAAGCACACCTCCTTGTGGTGCTTTTTCATTCTTGCTGTTCTAATGAGCATCACACACACACACACACACACACACGTTAATGTATAGCCAATTGATTGTGACGTGCTTGTGATCTTTGCTTGCTCAAAGGGTTTCTTTTCCAATGATAAATAAATGCTAAAGACGAATACCACCTCCTTGATCTTATTTTCTCGATAAGAAGCACAGTTAAGTGAAACACCTTTCCAACCATAATCAGATTTGTGTTGCTTAGAGCTGCCACTTCCATGCCTGCCGTAGGGACAACTGAGCTGTCACAGTCTGACTCCCTTTAGATGGCTGCTAACCTCAGACTAGCCTGATGGGAAAGCTAAGCATTTGCAAATGTGAAGATGGACAGTGAAGTCATGTGGACGGAGCAGGTAGTTTGCTTTTCTTTTCTATGTGTACAGTGTCTTGAGCAGAGGGTCCCTGGTGAGTGCCCTGCATGCAGGCTGCTGCTGCACCTTGCTCGTGTCCACGTTGCGCTGGATCAGGGAGCAGAAACTGAGCCCCATCAAGAGTTGGAGGGAGGGGAGGTGATGTGTATGAAGTCACTTAATTACAGACCCTTTTCCAACTGCCTATAGCTTTTGCTCTGGCCCAAACCACCTGAAAGGCCCGTGAGAGGGGTTGAGGGGCTATAAATCCTCATTGAAAGAGGTGGCAGATTCTTGGGTTGAGCACTTTTAGTGTGCTGCAAGCCTGGCCACCATTGAACAGGCGCTTGGCAGTGTCCGTGGAAATGCAAAGCGCTCATTTTATATTAATGAAAGCATTGTCTATCTGGAGAAGGTGATGGTTGAGAAGAAAGCAGAGCTAGAGGCACAATTTTATTTTAAATGGTGAACCCTGATCTTAGCTTCACCTCTTTTTTCTTTTAATTAGCCTGTAAGATCCTACCTGCAATTTTTATTTTTAATCATGTTTTCTCTTTTAATGGATATTCCAATAACATCCCCACCAACCTGGAGAGATTTGTCTGTACTGGGGTTTTATTTTGAAATCTCTCCTCCAACACAGCTCTGCTGACTTCCGTGGAGCACCAGCTCTTTCCTGCCTTACAGTTTCTGGGTGCTACTTCTCATCCTTGCCTGGTCTACAGATCACTTCTTGAAGTATTCTATCTGTGACTACGTGCTAATAACATTGCTGCTTTCTGATATCCTGCTGTATCACCCTGCCTTCCCTCTCCCTTCCCCACCAGCTTCATCCATTCATCAATCACACATAACTATATGACCTTTAAAGTGTTTTAGCTGAGCTGTAGGTCCAGGGATTTTTCATTTCACCCTTCCACAGTTGGTATTGGAGAAAATGTTCATTGTTAAAAGACTGGTCATTGATGGGGGCTTACCTATGACAATCCATGTTGGCCAACAAAATGTTTTGCCCATGACACAAGGATACAGGGTCTTTTCCGTGCTGCAGCATGGATGGGTCATCCATCTGGTGCCACCCAGCTACCCACACTCAGTGCTGGAAAACATGCCTTTGCTGCCTGTTGCTCTCTGAACTCGCTCAGCATTGCAAAGCCTAAACACCCAAAGGGGCAGGGTGCATTTTTAAGTGACAGTAGGACCTACTGGCCTGATGACAGGCATGGGGACCTGGACTATTTGGTCTTTAACCATCACTGTCTGAACCCCCTGCTACTGACTCACTCCTTCATCTTTGCCAAGTCATTACTGGCTGGCACTGCCCACCTCTTACCAAGGGCTGTTTTGAGAATGATGTCTGTGCAAAGCACTGGAGGTGGGTTGCTGAAAATTAAATGCTTTGTCTTACAAGAGCATTTAGTGCGGAGGCACTGGCTGGAGTAAAAATCGTCCAAATTGTCAACGTTGGTGTCTGGGTGAGGGGACAAGGAAGTGGGAGAGAATATTGGCATGTTGAATTTAAAGAGTCAAGTCTGCTTCTCAAGTTCTTGATAACAGAGCATCTGAGTGCAGCTTTGCAGAGATGCTGCTTTAACAACTGCACAGTGTGAGCAGCCCCATGAGGAGTGGCCTGTGTGTTTCCGATTTTAATCAGTCACTTTCAAATACATGGCGTGCTGAGGGCTCCAGCACACCTCCCCGGGAGCCTTATGCGTGGGTGGATGAAGAGGTTCCTGCCTGATGCTCTCCATCCCGTTCCCTGCATCAGATGGAAGCTTAAGTGGCTTGGACACAGGACTGAGATTTACTAATTATGCCACTCTGAATCTCTGAGCTTCCTTTGAAAACCTCAGTTACCATTATTACATCCCTGACTGGTAAAGCCAGGTCAAAGGATGAGTACAGATATTTCATCAGCTGACATGTCAGCCCTTATACAAATGCAGCCTCTTATGTCACAATATCCTTTGGGTTTGGGATTTATATAGAGATGTGCCAGTGCAGGAGAGAAAGGGACTTCCTAAGAAGACGTATCTGCCATAGCTGGTACCTCCCAGCATCCAAGGAATAACCACCATCCCCAACAGCAACGTCAAATAAAGAAGAGGAGCTGCCTAGTATGAACATGATGACATGGCCATGTTCAGCACTAAGAACAGTATCTTTTGCACAGCTCGAAAATACTGTGATGGTTCAGACATGGGCTTCAGCTCTCCCAGGTTCCAGCTGTCACGGTAAGTTTGATCCTGTTGGGGATTTGACATCCCACTTCCATTTGTCCATATTCACATGAGCTTTCTGGGTTGGGAGCAATTCCAGTAATGCCACTGGGTCTTCTTACAGGCTCAGAGATCTGTGATGAGGGATAACACAGCTCTGAGTACTTCAGGACTGGTGGGTTATCATGAACTATGGATTGTTTGTAAACAGTCTTAATTTCTGTTGCAGGGTGCCTTGGAAACAGCTGCCTAATCAGGACTGTCATGTGGCGGGGATGTGAACCCAAGGATAAAAGAGAAGCCTGCTAATGGATTGAAGGCGTCTTTATGCTTTCTAAAGCGCCAGCTTTCCCTGCAGGAAGTCTGCTCCATGGAAACCAATGGCAAGGACCATGTGCCAGAAAAATGATGGATGAAGAGTAGTGACAGATCTTAGCAATACATGAGAGCACTGAGGAATCATAACTGTTCGTTCAATGTTGGCAGTTCAATGGTGTGGAAGATGGAAAGGGGGAAATATTTCTGAACCCCTTCTTGTTGTCACCTGCCCACCTCCCACCCCAACCAGCCTGAGACATGCAGCAACCTCAGGCCCCTGAGCAAAGTTGGGTCTTCCCGTATCTTCTTGTGGAGCCAGAGACCTGTGTGCCCTGCCTGACTCTGAGGGAGATCTGGAGAGCTGGGTCACAGCAAAGGGTGAGGAGCACCTTGCATGGCATGTAATGGAGGGGATCTCACCACATGATGGCTGTGACAAATAGGTCTGTCTCCTGCAATTAAACAGCACCCAGGAGCACTTGATGGTGCCGGTACCCGATGGTCAAGATAGGGAAATCCTGAGAGTACTCCCTGGTCATTGGACTGACCTGCTCCTTGGCATGATTCAGGATTTAGTACCCAACTGAGGACCACTTCAGCAGTGGCCACCTTGCTTGAAGCCAAGAGATTTAACAGCAGGGACACAAGCCAGCAAGGCACCTTTACTGAAATAGTATTTTGGAGTCACAGGACAGTGGATGTCCTTGCTTGCCACCATTGCCACTGCTCCCTCCCCTCTCCCCAAATGTCATTGCTGATCGGACTTCTGTCACTGTTGGCTCCTTCGCATGCCCTTCCATGTTCTTACCACCCCACCAGACCCCCTCTGCCCACAGTGCTGCTATTCCTTCTTGCCTTCAAAATCATTTTCCCTCCATCATCCCTGCCAGCTTTTCTTTGTCTGTCCCACAGCTGCTTCTCCAACCCTTCGTTTTTTCCCACTTCTCCCCCTCCAGCACCTTTACCTTCCATGTCATCCTAAATAATCAGCTCTGCCAGGAACCTTCTCCTTCCCATCTTCCTCAAGTTACTGTCTCATGTCCTGTCTCTCGGACTGTAAGTCTTTTTCTTTGTCTTTACTATGTGATAACGCTCACTGCTTAGAATAAATAATACTTCACCTACCAATTGCCCTTTCTCCTTTCTTGGTGTGGCTTCAGTAGATGTGTCTGCAAGTGTACTGTGTGTCTGTCCTCATGGCCAACTGAGCAGTCAGTCTTGCTGTCCTAGCTCTATCCGTGATCTTTTGGGATGACTCTGCTAGTGTTTTTGTTCCCCCGTACCTTCATTCTTTCTTCTTTACAGCCACAGAGACAAGTTTAGTTGTCTGTATAGGAGCCCAGCATATTCAGAGCTGCATGACCTTCTGTCCTTTGCAATTCTGGTGCGTCTGGTAAAGAGGTTGGCTTTTCTCCAGCTTCATGCAGAGATGTCCTGGGCTGACAGGTGGCTGAACAAATGCAGCCACTGAGGAGAATGAAGGAGAGATCTTGTAGCCCAGAGCAGAAGCAGCTGATGGTAAAGGAACTGTGTTTCCTGGTGCAATACAGAAAACAGTGTGCAGAAGCGTGTCAGTGGAAATCCAAGCAGATGCACCTCTCAGGGGAAGAAGCAGAAGCTGGCTTAGCAGCAGGACATGTTTCAGAGATGGATGCCCAGGAGGCTTCTTGTAGTCCAGAAGGTGCCCTGAACATCTGCTTCCTTCATCCCAGGCTAGGACTAAATCTGCCCATACTCAGGTCCCTGCAACCTGAGTACAGCAGGGACCCAATTGTGACTAAGTCCCAGGTGGCTCCTTGCTGCCTCCTTGTCCTAATTTAGTGCCTGAAAGTGCTAGTTTGGATTGTGCTGGCTGGAGCTATCAGTGCACATGGAGATGATGCTTCTTCCCAGGTGCTCCATACACACAAGGAAAGCTGCAGGAGCATCTCAGTTCCTCTACCCTCACAGTGACCCCCACTGCCAGTGGTGTTACACCACCTTGCCAGAAGCAAAGGAGACTTCTTACCATGCTGAGTGAGCAGCAGAGCTCACGGTACGGCCATCAGTCTGATGTCATGGGCCATCTGCGGAACTTAGGTCTGTAGTCCTAACTCAAGGCCAAACTGAAGCTGGTTGGTGGACATGGGTGGGAGAAGGATCAAGCAGTGCTTAGTCCCCTTGGCTTACTTCAGTGCCTGTTCCTGTCCTTAGGTGTGCAAGAGCAGAAAGAAGAGATGAAGTGTGTGGAGAGCTCCTATCCTCAGTGAGGAATCTGGAGATTTCATCTAGGACAAGCGAGACCTGCCACTCTGTTCTGCTTGGCATCTGCAGGCTCTAAGGATTCCAGTGTAGATGCTGGAAAGAGGCAGTGGGAAAGAGGATCCCTTAGTGTAGGTAATGCCCTCATCCTTTCCTGTGTGCCACCTCACCTGCTCCCACCTGCCATGCTTTCACAGTGCTTCTGCCTCCTCCTCCAAACTCTAGACTCCCAGGAGTGCAAAAGCTCTGGAACAACCTAAACCAGCAGCCAAACATCTCAGCTGCACAGTTTTAGGAGCTGAATAGTATTCAGGACAAGATTCCTGCATGGCACTGAGGTCCATAGCTGACATTGAAGTCTTCTAACATCTACACTTCTGCTAGCAGAGCTTTGGAAGAGCGTGTATATCTGCTGCTTTGTCGGTGGGCATTTGTTTAAACTCTGAAGTGCTGAGCTCCTTGTTGCTTACCTCATACCTACCTCAGGTCAGGTTTCACAACCAGACACTTTCTTCCCCTGCAGCCCTTGCTAGCCCCGGACTGGCGCACATTTCCAGGGGCCACCCAACCTATGCAAGGGATAGCAACACCTCTGCTTGCTTAGGTACAGACACAGGCTGAAATGCTTCATTTCTCTGCTTTATCTTACAGCATTAGCCCCACTATTTGATGCTGTTGCCTTTTCCAAGGAATGTAACTTACCAAGTACAACATTAAGGCCATTTTTCAGGGCAAAGACAACTTGGTTTTTTGTTACTGTTATCTCAGACAGCACACTTCAGTGCACAAAGGGCAGTAAAGCATTCAGAAGGGAGAAGTGACTCGCTATATCCTGCAACCTAATTGTTAATTGCATTTGCCCAGGAATTGATGAGTCTGTATCTTCTGAGAAACATGAACCTGCCAGTGTCCTCCTGGGTGAGGGCTGTAACCAGAAGGTCAGGTCCTCCACAGAGGAGAGCCGTCACCTCACCTAAATTCTCTGGGAAAGAAAGGACAGATTTCTTGTGATTCTTTTTTAAAAAATGGCCCTTCAGCACCGAACTTAACAGCTCTGTGTGCCTGGGACTATTTTGCTGTTTCTGAGCCATCAGTAGAGAATTCCTGCTGCTTCTAGCTTCTCTTGAAGGCAACTTTTAACTTTCCATGTGCCTGGAGTTGGATCTGTCAATACGGTCTCATAACAGCTCCCCAGTAGTTAAACTGCTTTGAACGAAGATAAATGTGCAGAAGCAGATAAACATGTTGAGGTCTTTTTGATATGAGACCACCAAAGCATTAAGACCTGAATCACAGAAGGACAGGGATGAGCTGCAAGCAGGTCCTCCACATTTGTGAAGAATGGGATAACGTTGCTGGAGCCTGTCACTGTCAGAGGCAAATTTAGACCTCAGGTCACAAGACCCCAGCTCCCTGTTGTTATACCAGGACCAGCAAAGAGGAGACTGTGCTACATGTGCTTATGGTGGTCATCCACTGGTTATTTCCAGACACCATGTGCTGCCTCTGGGATACAAGCCCCTGTTGAATGTCATACTCTTTCTGCATCTCCCTCTCTCAGATGTAATCTGAGTAATGATCTGTCACTTCCAATTAATATCTTCTGCATTTTTCACCTTGATACATCACATAATTAACCCAACAGTTTGCCACTGGCAGCCCTTGTGAGGGCAAAGATCTCCAAACTCTTTCCTCCTCACTTGGCTATGGGGAAGATAATTTGTAAATGTTGCTGCTTGTGTGTTGGGACTTGCTACGTTTCAGGATTAGGCTTTCCTTTCAACCCTCCAGTTTGCACCCTCCCAGCTCGCTCCTCCCAAGGCTGGTAGCCAGGGCCAGACCTTGCTGTGCAGCCCTGCAGAGAGCAGCCAGGGCTATTCTCCTTCTGGTGGGAGGCTGTGCAATGTGTTGTCCCTGGATACCAGTTCCTGGGGAAAATAATGTAATTACCTCCCCCTCACACTCCTTCCAGTTTAAAACAGGTTTGGAATGAGCTTTACTGGGACGGACAATCACACAATTGCCTGTATGCAATGCAAAGAGGAAGCCAGGGAGTGGGGATGGGACACAGATGCTTTCTCCTCCAGGAGGCTCGGTCATAGCCAGTCTGCAATACATGGCTGAAGGATGCACACACTCATAAGGAAAGAGCTGAAAGATTAAAATGAAGTATCCACCCATGCACTGCCTGCACCAGCTTTTTTGGTTGCCTTGACAGAGAGGTACCACATCAAGACTCAAGAATTCAAGGGTTAATTCTTCTGATGACTCTAGCAGGAGCTAAGGGAAGTGTTGTTGCAGGGTGATTTCAAACAGTTTATGTTGCTCCAGCAAGAGATGACTTTTGGCTTTCGAGCTCTATTCTGAAATGCAGGGCAGCAGCAAGGGCAGGGTTGGACACCAAGGAAGAGGTGTGATTAGTCTGGTGTTGACCCACCTACAACTTGGATCGTCACATACATGTTGGCACAGGAAGACCTGAGCTCACACCCTCTGCCTCCTCCCTTACTAGATCAAATGTGAAGACATGCTTAGAGGGGTGGCTTGGCAGAGGAGTAGCTGCTAGTAGCCTTCAACCTGCTCAGCCTGCACATGTAAGCTACCTTGGGCATGCTCTCCACTGGCAAGGATGTGCAGGCATCTCCAGCCTTCTCCAGAGACCAGGCAACAGGTCCTGTCCTAGCAGGTGTCTGTACGTGAACAGCATGGACCTGATCTGTCCTCACAGCAGGGCATCTTTTCAAAGAGGACCTGCCTTGCATTTTCCTCTGATCCCTTGATTTACGGTGCTGGGCTCACCTCATTCCCATAGGAACTGGTAGGTTGGAAGGACTTGGCAGTTTTCCTGCACTGAGGATACCAACCTCTGCCAACAGCTTCTGGCAGCAAATGTCTCTTCACTGTAAGCACAAAGGTCAGGACAAGGGTGAGTATTTCAGCGAGACCAGTCCTGCCAGGCCTCTCCACGTGGTCCTGCCCCGTGAGCCTCTCATACAGGGATGGTTACATTTGTGTCTGCGTTGGGCTGGTTTCATGGAGCAAGGTAACTAGCACCTGTCCTGGCCGTGGTGTCAGCCTCTCCTTCCCTCCTTTAACTTGCAGGCTGGAACCATTCTCAACACAAAGCCAACATGAGGCTGGGGAACGAACAGGGATCTCCACACTCCCCTAATGCAACCACTGTGCAAAGCTGTCCATTTTAAAGCTGAGCAGGTTTCTCCCACCTCTCCATCTGCTTTCTGCAGCCTCACAGATCCCTCCCCATCCATCACACATCTCTCCTCATCCCTGGAGATCCTCCTGCTCTTTCTCTTAACAAAGATTGATTCCCTCATCCCCTACAGATTTTCCCTTCCCATCTCTCCCTCTGCACTTCAAAAAGACCTGACCTTCCCTCCAGCACCTGTCCAGAGCTTCTCCTGGCAGCATCTACCCTAACTCCCAGGTTCTGTTCTCTTATGCTCCCACCCAAGACTACCCCAGGTACAGAGCTGGCCCCAGAGCTGATCCAACGCCTTGGTGCCATCATCACCTCCTGCTGTCTCCCGGGGCATTGAAGAGGAGGGGTGCTCTCAAACTGGGGTTACTGTATGTTAGCTGGGTTTGCTGGTTGCTGTCAGTTGTTTTAACAGGCACCTGGTGCTTCCTGAGCAGCACAGGAGCTCGGCTCCCCTGCGTTATAGGGCTTTCACCATCTGCCTTGAGGGAAACAAACTGCTTCTTTGTGAGACAATTTTACAGCGAGGTGCTCGTTCGATGCAGGTTATAATCAATTGGCAAGCATTTTTCATAGCTGATGGGTGGGCCTGATCCTGGTCACGGCTCAAAAAGTTAAGAGCTCCAGCCCTCCCAGTGTTGTGGACATCAATGGGTTTCAGACCAGTTACTTGTGGGGACCAGGACCAGGCTCAGCAACCAGCCTGAGAACATACCAAACATGTGCAGGCTACTTGGGGAGCAGTCTGCAGAGCCACTTGTCATGGGGCAAATTCCAGCTCAGGGGTGGGTGGCATTTTGTTGTCATACACCAGCCGATTGCTCTGACAGCTTTGCAATGATGCTCTTTCTCTGCTTCCAGGACCCCTGAAAAAAACACTGGTGCTACAGACCAAGAACCAAGTACCTTAGTGCAGGACCAATGCACATGAAGTCGAGTACTTTCTTCTGACCGGCTGCTGGAGCAAACGTATAGTCTGCATGAAATGTGTGTCGTCTGACTGGTATACAATAAAGCTGATGATCAGAGCTGAATGACAATTTCTCTTGTCTGTCAAGCACTGAGAAGTTACTGTCACCAGGATCTATGTAATGCAGTTAGCATGTCTGTGCCTTGGTTTATATTCAGTAAAGTCATAGAAAGAAAAATGGGTCCAATTCGCCCTTTCTTCATACCTGTGAAACAGCACTGGTTTCAATGGTCTCTCTAGTTTACATGGGCAACAGAGAGCTCATATTCACGTCCGTAACTCATGGAAGCATCATACTAGATTTTAGAGATTATCCTGGAAGCCTGGTTGATAGGATCAGCAACTCTTTTCAGTAATCCTGGGAAGTTGTAACGCACTATACATTCTTAACTGGTGTCAGGAACTTGCATTTGGATGTTGCCAGATGAAGCATGCCTTGTGCAACACCTGGCAGGTCCCCTTGTCATTGTGTGATAGCCAAGATCATCACGGACCTTCTCCTGAGGCTGTTAATGTTCTATTTGTTCAATTTGCCATTTAGGGCAAATGCTGGACCAGACTCCAAAACTTGCTGGCAAATTAGTATTTCTTCTGAGCATATTTACCAAAAATGTTTCATTGAAAAATTGTAAAGTATGAACTGGAAATGTAGGAGTAACGGAGCTGGTTCATGGGATTAGCAGGCCTGGTTGTTCTGTATGCCCATCTTTCCTGGGTGAGGCTCCCTATGTCCATAAGACATATGCAGCATATGGTGGGAGATGTAGTCCAGCCCTACAGCCTGTCCTCTATAGGTGGCTAAGTGCACAAAGTACCCAGACAACAGTTCTAGCAAGGCAGTGGCCCACCATGCTCCAATGAATAGTTCTAGGTTTATGTGAAAGTGTTATTACACTTAGAGCTGGGATTTGCTTTATTTTTTGCAAGCGCTAACTTCAAAGCAGAAAGCTGCTCTTCCTTGCCAAATTAATTATGCAAGGCAGCTACTTCATCAGAGGTGGGGAAAGCTGGGCAGCTTCCATGGAGCATGGCAGCTCCGAAGCCCTCTGAAACCAGAGGGTCTGGTTTGCTGGGTCTAGTTCAGAAGGAAACTGCCCTGGGCTTGGAGGAGTCATTCAGGTATTTCAAAGTAAAAATGCAAGTTTATGATATAACTCCTCCTCCATAAGTACTCCTCCTATACAGACCCCGGTCCTGTGCAGGAGTAAATCAAGAGTGATTCCAGCCATGGCTGGATCAACTTTAAAATGAGCGAATGTTGTAGGAGATCCAGTCTTCACTTGCAGGGATGGGTGGTCACTGCTGCTGTTTGCTGTTCATATTGTATCACTATGGCGTCCCGTGATGGCCAAAAGCCCAAGGGTGCCAAGAGCTGTACAGACATGGGACAAAAACACAGGGACCCCATCCAAAGAACCCTGAAGGCAAAGCAGGAACCTAAAACTGCCTCAAGCTCCTGATGTTCACCTTGTGGTGAGTTCTCTTTGGGAACAGGAAGGTTAGAAAGAACCTCCTTGTTAAAGAGATAATATGAAAAGGAGTATTTATCTCAACAGCGTTTGTAGAACCAAAAAGAAACAAGAGTAAATCCAATCAGCGAACCATTGCAAAGCACCTCCGAGAAGATGTGAATAGTAACTAATGAAATATTCAGCACAAAGGGAAGTAAGATTACATGCCTGCAAGTAATTGCACAGAGCGTGTGCCTTGCTCAGTAGCTGAAGGGTCCTTGTTACACATGATTAAGTAATTGATTTTTTAATATATAATTACCATGATTGCACAATCATTAGAAAGGAGCCCAGTCCAAAGCTCCAGCACCAGACGTTGGTGGCCTGCAGGAGGTTTTGCTCCAGATCCCTGGTGCTGCTGGTGTCCTGGGGAAGCAGGACCTGGCAGGCATCTGGCTGTTGCTCTCAGATGTCTCAGGGCCCATCACTTGTCTCTGAATCAGAGGCACCCCAGGCAAGAAGGCACCATAGATCCAGTCAGCCAAGGATCTTATCTATATGCAGTTATTGCAGTAACCCAGATATCCATGGTGGAAAACATGAGAAGAAAGGCTTGTTCTCCTGTCAGTATCTGATGTTCAGGGAGCTGGCTTGGAGGGGCAGAAAAGCCAGCCCTCATATTCACCAAAATACAGACATTTTTTTCTGCCTCTTCAGCTCCCTGAAGCAGCTGAGTACAAGGCGAGAGCAGGAACAAGAGGCCACCAACTTTCATTTCACCAGTGGAAACTCTGGGGAAATGTGTCAAAATTAGTAAGGCTGAATTTCACAGGGGTAGGTTTTGAAACAGCAGAGTTGTTCAGTGCTGACCTAAATCAAGGCAGAAGATGCCCACTTCAGGAAACATTTGTGTAACTCATAAATAACACATATTTTTCCATCCGACTGGGTACGATATTTCAGACCAGCCACACCCCTCAAAAAAATTTAAAAAAAAGCTTTGAATTTCATTTCTTAATGAAATACAGTGTTCTGATTTAACTCATCATCTCCCTCTTCTCACCTCAAAATTTTCATTTTGCCACAAGCTGGAATATTCACTTTTTTTTTAAAAAAATTGTTTGTTTATTAATAAAAAGTAACAATTTCTGCATCCTGGCAGATTTTGTTCTCCATTGCTAATATTTCCCTCCCCTTCCTCCTGGTGTCAACTGCTATCCTCAGACACTTGCTTCCTTCCATTTCTCATTCCATTTAGCTTTTCTTCCCCTACATAATATGTCCCTCTCGGATTCCTCCCACTCTCAAAAATAATCAAATCAAGATACTAACTGTCATATTGCTCACCCAGCATATTGTATATAATTTCCTACTATGCTTCTCTTTTTAGATTGCAAAGTATTTGTGTCTGGGAGTTTCATTTTGTGCTCTGCCCATCTTTGTGCTTATCCCAAGGTATTACTGTAACAGGCGTGATTAATAGGAATTATCCTCCCATAAGCAAGTGTAATTCAATGCAGCTGAATTTTGCATGACTGCTTTATCTGTAGTGTACTTGGTATAACCTTACAGCCTTGCCTGTGCTTTGTATCAGCAGTGGTACAAATCTGTGAGGCTGACGGAGAGGGGGGAATCCCCCAAGCAAGCAAAGTCAAGGCTAAAATAGGAGCGACACGGGAGATCAGAAATTAGAGCAAGGAAAGAAAAGAAGTATTTTGAGATCAGAAATTAAATGCAACAGAGGGAGACAGAGACAGGAGACAAAGTTTTCTCTTCCCGCCTCCAGGAGCTGGCTGATAAAACTGGTCTGGGGAGGATATATCCCCTCGAGAAGAGGAGCAGCAGTACTGGAAAAGAAGAGGAAAGTGTTCAGGATGGTGTTTCAGACTGGATTTTACCCTCTGTAGATCCTGGGCATCACAGCTCTGAGAACTTCTGCAGATTTTCAGGGGAAAACGTTGCCCAGGGCTGAGGAGATGTATAAAGTTCACAGGAGATGCTTTGCCCACCAGTGGCACTAGCAGCATGAACATGGGCTAATGCTGCAAAACTCCTTATCTGATGGGTTATTTCCATTTAATAAGGCAGTGACTGAATGAGCTTGGTAGCTGGGGGGAGCTCCCAGACAGATCCATTGAAGATGAGGGCAGAACTGAAGGGGATTCAGTTAGCAACTGCTAACAGCATCCATGGTATAAAGTGGCCAAAAGTGATGGAATTGCATTAGTTGGATTTTCCCTTCTGATTTATGGGCCACTTCCTCAGAAGAGTGTAAATGTCCTCAACTGGATTGACTCTTTGCTGTTTTACAGTAGCCAAGGTTCCTCCAAAGGCACAAAACATTCAACAGCTCTTTTTAATGCTGTGAATAACATGTCAGGTTTGCTTGGTTCCCTCACCCCCACCAACGATTCCTAGATGACTTAGGCTCCCTTGTTTCTTCAAGGCTCCTAAAAATCCTAACCTGAATAATTTAACCTTATTCACACCCCCCTTCCCTCCATTGTCTTTTCTCTTTTGTTTCCTTTACCTAGATTTGTTTTATCTCCTGCTGTGCCATTCCAGTCACTTCATTCCTCCTTCTGCCCTCATGCATCTTTCATAGTTTACCCCTCTTTGCTCTGGTGAGGGGTAGGTTTTCCTATTTGCTGGCAATCTGGTTTTGTGACATATCTAGGTTACTGTCAGGACTCCTTCCTGTGTAAAATGTCTTCCATTTTTTATGAATCTGCTTTAATAATTTATCCCCCATCAATGATGTATAATGAAATCCCCATCTGGAAATGGCTTTTTCATGTTGAGGTAATGGAACAGAGATGGGCTGGCAGATACTTTCCCTGGATGATATTTTGGTGCAAGTTAAGCCACAAGTTTCAGGGGAAGGAGAAAGCTGAAATAGCTGAGAAGATGCTGTTGTTTGGTGTGTGGATCAGGAGAGAAAGGAATGATGCTGCCTTTACTTTGCCTATAGTGCAAAACCTCAGGAGTCACATGAACTATTGTGATGCTCTCTCTCACTGGTGGCCTTTGGCTCAGAGCTAACCAGCATGGAGATCAACCACCAAAAATAGCAAGGCTCAAAATACCTTTCCCATAAAGTCATATGCACACATCTTAGGATGCCAAAACCACTCCATTACTTGCCTTCTCTGAACTGCAAATTTCCCCACTGTGGTCCAAAATGGATCACAAGATGTAACTGAGGCTTATGACCCTTACAATATTGTGAATTAATGGTGGTAGGAGAGCTGCTCTAGTCCTGGTGGTCTAGGGATCCCTGTGAGGCAAGGTTGATAGTGGTTATCTTTATTGGAAGAAGAACAAGCGTTTGAGAGGATGTTTTCTCAGGATCACAACTGCTGCACCAAATTGAGTTGAGGCTGTTGGTCCAGACCCATGCAGTGTCCTAGAATGGGTTAATTAAGGAGTCAAATGCTCACATGCAGTATTTTAATAGGCACAACCAATTATAAGGCACAACCAAAATCCTCTTAATTTTCAGATGACATGACAGGAAAGTGTGTGGGACAAATTCTGGTGTAAACCAGCATCATTACATTGATTTGAACTTTGGGTTTGGAGCAGTGTGAATGACTTAACACAGCAGAGGATCTGGGGATGTCAAACCCAGCAGCTTGCTCCTTCCTGACATTCAGCAAAACCAAACTGACAGATCCCAGTGATCCCGACCATAGGATTGGGCATATGGATATGGAATACATAGCCTTGGATCCAGGCTCAGCAGCTGGAGCCCATCCCTCAGAAGGGCCTCATTCAATGCAGTACCAAATCCCCAAGCATTTAAACATTTTATGTCATGCACTCAGAGTTAACAAGTTATTAAAAAAAATTAAAGTTGATACTGAATTATTTTTGTGTTTTCATCCTTTATTCTCCACTCATCTCTTTAAGCTTTTGTCTGTAACCGCATTTTTTTAAACCAATGGAAGCAGAGATACTTACCCATCCAACTGAATCTATCAGCTGCAAAAATAAATGTTCCTTTAAAAATAATTTCCTGAATTGCCCTGGGAGAAAAACATAAAGGAATATTTTTGCGTGGAAGTAAACATGAAAGGAATTACTCTATTTGCTTGGTTCCTCAGCATTTATTATGTGAATATATAAATCTTCATAGAAATTAGTAAATAAATCAGCCCAAGAAAACATGATTGATTTTCCTCTGTCCTCTGTGTAGCTCACTTCTGATTAACTAATCCTTGTTTATATTTCCTCAGGAAGAGCAATGAATATATATTTACAAAGCTGCACAATCACAACTCCCAGAACAGCAGGTTTCCAAAGGGTGAGCTGTCCTTGTTTTAAGCATGAATGTGTTGCACAGGGCACTGACGATAGCCAGGGCTGCCCAGTAAAAGTGAGTGTAATGACAGAACAACTCGGTTATTCATTGATGTCTGGCAGAAATATGATAAACCAAGCTATTCAACCCAGGAAACAAAATCCAAAGCCATAACAAAACAGAAAGTTTCTCAAAATAAGGCAAGCTAATAAAATGCTAATAAAGCTCATGGCAAGGTGTTTAAGATGAGTACATTTTAGGAGGAGAAGGAGGTTTTTCAGAAATCCAGCTTGACTGCAACAGCCCTCAATGGGCTTTCATAGGAGCTGTGTATGACACCTCGAGCATCTCCCTGGTGAGGAAAGGCTGAAGGAGCTGGGGCTGTTCAGCCTGGAGAGGAGAAGGCTGAGAGGGGACCTCATCAATGCCTACAAATATCTCAAGGGTGACTGTCAGGAGGGTGGGTCCAGGCTCTTTCCAGCGGTGCCCAGCAACAGACAAGGGGCAACGGGTGCAAACTGCAACACGGGAACTTCCATCTGAATGTGAGGAAAAACTTCTTTACCTTGAGGGTGACAGAGCGCTGGGACAGGCTGCCCAGAGAGGCTGTGGGGTCTCCTGCCCTGGAGACATTCAAACCCGCCTGGACACGGCTCTGTGCAACCTGCTCTGGGAGAGCTGCTTCAGCAGGGGGGTGGGCTGGGTGGGCTCCTGAGGTCCCTTCTGACCCTGACCACGCTGTGATTCTGCGACATGGAATTCTTTTCTGAGCCAGTGTCACACAAACAGAGCTATCTCCTCCAATGGTCTTCAGGTATTAATCCCACTATTTTCTGGAGCATGTAAGCTCCTAAATAAGTTTTGAAAATGGTCTTCAGGGAAGCATATAAATGGCCTTTCCTACTATTTTTCACACTACCCTCTGTACCACATTTCCCAACTTAATGCATGGGCTTTGGTCTCCTTCCCCATGATGGATGCAACCAGGAAGTGAGAGCATCACCAAAAGCCCTATTCTATTCAGATTCTTCTTCTAGGTTTACAACATATGCCTCTATTGAACCTCACTTGGACTTGGTGTGACTGGGGACATCCTGAAAGGGTGACTGGTCTAGCCTTCCCCTAGAAGGAGGTGGAAAGAGAGACAGACAGCCCAGCAGAACCAGGCACTGGTGCAGACAGTGACCTGGGAGACAAGCAGCAGAAAGAAGGGCAGAAGGTTGCAAGGACGGATTTATCCAAGCACACAAGCCCTTAGAATCTGAGATGTTCACAAACCTGCTTCATAGCCATAGGAGAGAAACGGGCACTTCCAGGACATAACGTATCTTATCCTAAGGGAAACGGTAAAAATAGCTTGGATGAATTGCGTTCCACAGAAATGAGCCAGGAATGAACATCTCAAATATTTAAATTTGTATGTGTATGTCTGACGTCCAAGGAGATGAACCTCCAATGTTGGCATCCTGTGCCCCAGAGAAGCATGTGTAAAAGCCTGGTAACATCTTACGTGAAGTTTGCATTGCATCAGTGGTTGTAAAAAAATGGAGGAACCCCCCTTGCTATAATAACAAAGTGTGGATTCATTGCATCTAAATTTAATCCGTGCGCATACCACCCCCAAACGATGCTAGGACTGCAAGTGTTAGCACAATTTTGGATCATCTGCCCTGATACTACAGAAAAGCAATATACTTTTTTTGCTTGTTTGCAAACGGAAAACCAAAGCACCAAGAATTTGTTTTCCCAAGTTGCTGTAATGCAACTATAGCACATCTCCAAATCTCAGTCCAGCATTAGCCTTATCTCAAGAAATAATTTTTGTAAGCACTGTCTTCAGAAATGTGCAGTTTTCTCCCTCCTGAAAGTAACCCAACAGTTCAGAAATGGGTGACTAATGAATTTCCTGCTTATGTCTGCACACATATTATTTGCAATTACTTCCATGACATTTTCATTTGTCTTAATGTACATAGCATAATGGAAATGATGTGCTGGATTTACCAGTGAAAAGAGCAAGGAAAAGGTTAAACTGAAAGAGAGCTACAAAGCATCACTAAAAGATTTGGGAAGAACTTGGTAGTTCTTGTCTATCCACCCTTACCACAGCATCCACCATTTCTCCCAGACAGACTTTGGGGTCAAAACCTTAGAAGACTTCACAGATACCTGTATGAACATGAAAACACGTGTTCTAACTTTAATTAGAACAGCCTTTTTATTTTAAAAGACTGTGTTTCAATGTTTCAGGATGGAATCTGGAAAGCCACTTCCACTACATGATAGGTTGTTCTTGAAATGTTTCTTCTAGACTATTTTCTTCCAAATTCCTCTGAAATCATTCCTAAATCATTAAGTCATCAGTCTTCAAGTCATAATGTACAGCAGGGGCAATACCTTCTCTTCCAGCATAAAAAATCCAGTTCTTCACAGCTGGATTTCTAACTGCCTGAAATCTTTCACACTCTTTACTTAGAAACAACAAAAAAATAGGATGCTAAATTTCCGGTGGGAGAAAAACACCAACATACCTCTTGTTTGTATGCATATGAATTTTCTTATACTCTGTGTCGCTAGGTGGATTTTGTATTGAAAGGGTAAGGGAAGAAGATCCTTGTCAATACTTCCCTGAATTTCAGCAGAGCCCTGCTCATCTACAACATTTGAGCATCCCACTTGCACGCTTCATATGTTGCAGTTGCTTCATGTTATGCATGGTAGAAGGAGTCTCCCCAGCTTTCTCCTGCAGTGAGAATATTTCAGATACAGATGCAAAACGAGCAAAGTCCTTTGAGAAAAATCTGCCTTCTTACAAACATCTCTGCACTGCCATGAATGTCCAGCCTTGTAGATTCATTGATCATTTCTGTGGGGGGATGCTTGTTACCGGCATGGCCACTATCTGCGGTTGAGCTGGTGTCTCCATTATAGAATTTGAACATTGAGGTTCTGGCCTTCTCCAGCTCATTAAAATTGCTCTGCATGGCAACTTGACTCCTAGCTGTGCTGATTCTGAGGCTTAAATACACTAAAGCATACTACTTTCTTTATGTCTCCACCATGACCCACACAGATCTGTCCCCTTATGATCAGATTTCTGCTGCAGGACATGCTGGCTGGAAGTGTAGGAAAATGGACATGCATTCCTTCTTAAAGACAGACTGAGCTTGGCCTTAGGAGAACACAAAACATGGAAGTTTTCAACATGGTTACCCTCTGAAAGAGACTCCAGACCTTCTATGAACCTATGTTGTCACTGTTATTCTTTCAGTCGTTTTGCTGCCTCTCCTCTGATACCTCTAGAGCTAGCCCCATTAGCACTAGGACATTAGAGATGACTAATTTTATCCAATACAGCAACTCAGTGGCTATCACTGTCCCTAATGGGACAGTGAGGCACTGGCGCTCCATTGCTCAAGATGACAGCCCCAAGATGTAAGTGAAATGGCCACAATGGCAAGAGTATTTTCCCCTTAGAGGGGAACACCCCTCTAAACAGTCTTGGAGCATTTCTTACCCATCTGGTCATCCAGAAGACCCCAATCCTGCAAGTCCTTATGACCATCTGAGGTCTTTGTGGTCCATACTTTCACACAAACTGGTGCCACCATCCGGCTGATGGGACTGCATGTGACGGTTGTGTCCCAGACCAACCATTAAACATAGAGCAAAGGTCTTGGCTCCTTCATTAAAGCTGAGGTAACACCAGTTTAACTCCTCAGCTCACCTTTCTTGGCTAGTAACAACAAAGCTCCTTCATCCTGCCCAATGTGTAGTACAAGGTGTATCTGACGGGAGAAGAGCAGCCTGCCTTTGCTTTGTGCAATGGAGCTCAGTTTTTGGAACAGTTGCATAAGGAAGAAATGCAGTGTGTGGGTGACTGTGCTCGTAGTTAAGCTTTCCAGTCATGCAGAAATAAAAATAGGTTTGTGGGCTTGCAGAAATAGGAAGATCCTGCAATCCCCGCCACAGCAATGCATGGCCAGATAATTCCTCTCTGGGCAGACTCTGTGGTCAAGGCTTTTCCACCCTTCGCAGTTATCATCCAAACAGAGCTCAGAGTCAATTCTTCTCATACAGAAGGGCATCTCATCTTGATCTCATGCCCCAGGAGATGGGAAAGCAGCCACCCAGCTCACTAAGCTTTTCTCCTTTGACACTTAAATATGCATTGCTTTATTATATCTGATAATAAAATAGCCCCACTGAATCTCTAGGACCTTCTCTTGATGGCAGTGCTTTTCTCTTTTGAAGGATGGCACTAGCCCCTTTTGCCCAGAAGATCACACTCATTGCCTGTTCTTGGTGATCCCAGAAGCCTATTCAGAGCTGTTCTTTCCAACAAATCATGTGCAGATCTCAGGCCACAACCTCCTTCAATTTTTCCACATTCTGACTTAGCTTTTGGGTTTATTAACAAACATTTTGGCTGTATGGCCCCAAGCGATGCAGGTTGCTCTGTGTGGCTCATCATATTTTTTGTGCTGGCTGTCTTTATGTTGTCTATGAGTTATGTCAGCAGTGATTTTATATTTATTTCCAGATCATTGTGGAAAATACTGAAGAGTGCCAAGCCTTGTAGCAGTCTCTGTGGATCTCTGCTCAAAAGCTCCACAGGCCAGCACAGACTTCATACCAGCCAGGTCATCCAGCTGGTGTCTGCTCATTGAAACCTGTTGATAGCTTGTATAGATTCACAACTCTTTGATGATGACAAAGAAATAGTTGGTGATTGTCATGCAGGAGAAATACAGCATCCAACATGTTTCTAAGAGTCTGACTATCTCTACTTAGTGACAGCTCCAACCCACTGCTAGGATTCCTCTGTTCCCATTGCAGCACTTTGCTGTCTTCTCCCGAGTCATCATGTATTTTTCCTTGCAGCCTTCAGCTTTTCTTATTCATTTTCTCTCCTTCTTTGCCACTATGCATAATAGAAGATATATACTTTCCTTTTTGGCACTTTTTTAGCATTTCTAATTGTGGACACTGAACAGAGAAAGTTTTGACTCTGGGCAGTCTTCTTCTGTGTTACAAACCAAAGTATTTTAGATATCATATTGGCTCTTGCAGGAAAGCTCCTAGATATTATCCACATTTTTTCAGGCTGCATTTTCCCTCTTGGTTCATCTCATTTACCTCGTTCGTCCATGCAGAGGAAGGAGACATACCAAACAATTCATTCCTTAGCCAAAGAGGAAAAAAGGGCAAATTGTCTGAAATCAGAAAGATGAACAGAGTGTTATGAATGTACTTTGAAATACATGAGTTGCAATATATAATTCTGAGTTTTTCAATCACCTGACAAGATGTGGTTTGGATTTCATTTTAGTGGTAACATGAAGCAAGCCAAGAGCGCATCTGTGCAGATGAGACTTCATTTTTGGAAAAGCTGATGGGCTCCTTGTGCTCATTGGGAAAAACATCCTGCCACATTTAATCACAACAAGCAAACACAGGACAAGTGAGTACCAGCTGGCACCACCTCCAGTGCTTTCAAGGACCTCAGTAAAAATTGCACTTGGAAATCCACTTTTGCCTCAGGCAACATTCAAATAGACAATTTGTGGCCCTACTTATGCCACAAAAAATATTTCCTCTTGGAAACGTGAAACTGTTATAATAATGCTTTAAATCACAAGAAATTTTCACTTGTAGGGTCTCCCTCCCTCTTCCTTCTCTATGGAGAAAGGCAATTTCGCAGCGGAGATTTCTTTTCTGCAAATTTGTGGATTATGAATGGGTAGGAGGGGAAGGCTGGCAAAGAAAAATGAAGTGGAAATGGAGAAGGACTTGGGGATACTGTGGATAAAAACTGGTCATGACCCAGCAATGTGCGCTCGCAGCCCAGAAAGCCGCCCGTGCCCTGGGCTGCATCCCCAGCAGCGTGGCCGGCAGGGCGGGGGAGGGGGCTCTGCCCCTCTGCTCCCCTCTGCTGAGACCCCCCCACAGCGCTGCGTCCAGCTCGGGGGTCCTCAGCATCAGAAGGACACGGACCTGTTGGAGCGGGCCCGTCGGAGGCCACGGAGCTGGTCAGAGGGCTGGAGCCCCTCTGCTGTGGGGACAGGCTGGGAGAGCTGGGGCTGTGCAGCCTGGGGAGGAGAAGGCTGCGGGGAGACCTTAGAGCAGCTCCCAGTGCCTGGAGGGGCCGACAGGAAAGCTGGGGAGGGGCTTTGGGCAAGGGCAGGGAGTGGTGGGACAGGGGGGAATGGCTTGAAGCTGAGAGAGGGGAGATTTAGGTTGGACATGAGGAAGAAACCCTTCCCCGTGAGGGCGGCGAGGCGCTGGCCCAGGCTGCCCAGAGCAGCTGTGGGTGCCCCATCCCTGGCAGGGCTCAAGGCCAGGCTGGACGGGGCTGGGAGCAGCCTGGGCTGGGGGGAGGGGGCCCTGCCCCTGGCGGGGGGTGGGACTGGCTGGTCTTGAAGGTCCCTTCCAGCCCAAGTCATTCTGTGTTTCCATGAAAAGGTGCTTTTTGCTGCCGATCCAGGGCCAGTGGGATGAAATGGTGTGACGACAGAGTCACTGCCAAGGAATGGTACTGACCACAAGGAACATGTCCTTGCCCCAACATGAGGGACAGGGACAGCCTCTCAGCATTTGGCTCCTGACAGCCTGTAGGTCCCTGCTGCCACCTGGCTTGGGCAGGTCAGACAAGACATGCTCATGCTGGAGTAGGTCTCCATTGTTTCCTCCTTCTTGTGCTGAGGTTGCTGCCCTCCTCCTCATTGCCTCCCCAACAGCTTGTCAGAAACTAAAACTTCACACTCTTGTCCTCTCCGGCTCAAGGGACTGTCTATAAAAACTAGGTTTTGGAGGCTTTTTTGCTCATAAAAGTGTGGGTTGCTGATATGAATATTCGGGGGCCTCCCATGTAATTTTAAAGATTGTTTTGAAAAACAAAAGTGTGCAGGGTGAGATGATCAGAAATGCAAGCTGGGGGTCTGACATGACTCCAGGAACCGGGAATTTTAAAAAAATACCCATATTTGCCTGTAACTGGCAACAGAATCTCTCTCCCTCCATTCAGCACCTCCTTATCAATCCACTCTGTTTTATTCCCTCTGAAAGAAATTTGTCTCCGTTAAGGAACAGAAAGTTATGGGGTTTGGCTAAAATGTTTGCTGTCTCATTTGATAACGATTTAGGTTCTTTTCCAAAATCTTCTCTGATCTCAGTCCCTGAGGTGGCAGCAGATTTCTGGAAATGCTGGCACAGCCTGAGCCCACCTGTGATATTTTCAGCACTTCCAGCCTCAAGTCAAACCAGAAATGTAGAAGACGGTCCCTTCCTGGGGCTCCTCTGCATTTCCCACTTTCTTCTCAGAATAACATCTATTCTTGCAGTTCTGTTTTTCCCATATTAATGTACTTATTTTTCCCTAACTCTTAAGAAACTCAATGCCACAAATATGATGCGAAGTATGACCTGGAAGCCAGAAAACCCATAATTCCGTTCCTCTGCCATTCATTTAATGCCTCATCTTGGACATGTGATTTGATCTTTTTACTTCAATAGTGATACATATACAGCAGAGATGATTCCTTTTTTTCCCTCTGAGATGTTATGAGGATTAGTCAATGTTTAAGACTGATAATTATTCTGAGTTATTCATGAGAAAAACACAGTGTCAGTCTGCATGGAGTCTGTGACAAGATTTCATTTAAAATGGTGACAACAAATATTGCATGCAGATGCAGCAATTAGCCAGCAGCACCAGTCCCCCCAAGGCTGCTGAGAAACAGCCCTGTTTACCCTGTTTTCCCCTCCATGGATCATAGAATCATAGAATATCTCAAGTTGAAAGGGATCATAAGGATCACTGAGTCCAGCTCCCAGGTATGTATCCTATACCATCTCCCAAAGAGATACAGGTTCCCATGGGAGAAACCAAGTCTGAATGTACTTTAAGGCTTGGTCCCACAACACAAAGGTTTTGGTGGCAATACTGTCCCTGTCGCTCCACTCTGTCCATTCACAGTCCAGACCTGGTCAGATTAAACAAATAGTCTTCTCAGCTGGGAGAGGAAGGAGGGATGTCCTTAAGCCAATATTACTGCTAGAAACTGGGCCGTGTAAAACCAAAGCTGTGGGAGATTCAAATTTACTTGGAGGAGCCTATATTTCTCCACAAAGCTTAAGAAGTGTAGGCAGTTGCACACATCAGTCTAAGATGCCTGAAAACCCACAGAACTACTCCTCATCCAGTACATCTGGCCAATATTTTCAGCACCAGATTGTAAAGAGGTCATTTTTCAGAAAATCACAGAATCATCAAATCACTGAGGTGGGCAGGGACCTCTGGACATGATCTAGTCCAAACCCTCTGCTCAAAGCAGAGTCAGCTGGAGAAGGTCGATCAAGTCCATTGTCCAGTTGGGTTTCAAATCTCTCTGAGGACGGTGATTCCCGAGCCCCTCTGAACAAACTGTTCTGGTGTTTGATGCACTGGAAGTTTTTTCTTACATTTAAATGTATATATTTCAGTTGGTGCCCATTGCCTCTTGGCACCACCATCAAGAGACATGGCTAGACAAAACATGTCCACCCTTGTGCAGAGTTGGGATTAATCCTGCTCTGAGCAGGTGCTGGGCTAAAGATATTCAGAGATCCCTTGTCCCATGAGCATTTTGTAGAGTCTGGCCACTTTTTTAGGAAACAAGGTCTCCAAATAACACCTCAGTAATAAGACAAGAATGAGACAGAGATGGACTGTGCAATCATTGATCAAAATTAAAGCATGGGGCAAGCACAAGAGGTAACCCAGCCTGTCTGTGGAGCAGAACAAGCCACTCAGCCTTTCAGCTATTGCTGCTAGAGCAAGACAGGTACAGGCTTTTCTGGCTGTGATGAATGGATGATGAATGCCTGCTGAATCACAGCAGGCAGATAATTTACTGCAGAAAGTGACTGGCATTTAACTCTTTCCTCCCCTTCACTTCTCATCTGGAAGCAAGAGGCAGCCTGTGGCTCTTCCCATGGTGGGCAAGGGGTTGCAGGGCTGGACTATGGCTAGTGGACATGTCCTCCAGAGTTGTTTTTGGGGGACAGCTCAGCTCATCTAGAGCCTGCCTTGTCCCTTTTGCACCTAGGGACAGGGCTTAGTGGTAGACTTGGCAGTGTTAGGTTTATGGTTGGACTTGATGATCTTAAAGGTCTTTTCCAACCTAAACAATTTTGTGATCCCAAGCTCATGAGCAGCAGGCACAGTTGGGTGACTGACACAAAGATAATAAGTTGTATCTGGTCCGTGAGGTCATGGTGATGTCACACTGAGAAAAGGCAGCCTAGGGGGCAATGGAGTGAACACATCGTGTGGAAGATGAGACAGGTCTGGGTGGGTTGAAAATGCCACCATCACACCTTCTGTGGCAATGGTTAGAACAGGCTTTGGGGTCACAGCAACACATCATTCAGGAAAGGGAGCTACCCCAGCATCTAAATCCCTAACTTTACTACCCAAAACAGAATTCAAAGACCCCCAAAATCATCTCTAAAGCCAAAGTGCCTTTATAGAGTCCAGCAGCATGCACCCAGGACCACACAGCCTTGAAGCCTCTCAGACCCATACTGATGGGTGCAATCAGTTCCTGGTTCATGTTACTGAGTCCAGCACAAATATGAACCCAGTATTTTGGGTATGCTCCCTGTCTAGCAAAAAGTAGCCATTCATGGGGAGGTAAAATATAGAATGAGCTAATCTTCTATTTCTCCTCTCCCTTTCCCTACATGAAAAATCTCAATGGATTTCATTTCCATTTTGCATAAGAATTTTTTCCATTTGGAGAGCTGTTGTTTATTATTCAAAGCCATTAAATAGCCTCTAAAATCACACTACTTACAAAATAAAAAAGGAGCTATTATTAGATCATCCAGGCTATTAATTTACAAGATTTATTAACCTCTGGTAGAGGCATCTACCATGCATCCCTTTAGGAAAAATCTTAAGCTTGACTTACCAAATGAGTGCATTCATCTCTCTGGCCCTAATTTGCATGAGTTGTCAGTGCAGATGCATTTGCAAGCCTCCTCTGTGCTCAAAACATGAAAGTTTGCACACAGGGTTGTGTGCAATTGATTGTGCAGTTACTGTTGAAAGCTGGGACCTGTTGCAGGTTGTTTGGAGTAGACATGTCCATGCAGTAGCTGAAGGATGTCTACATCTCAAAATCCCCTCTACCTACTCATCCCTCCCAGCCACTCAGGTGGCCCTAGAGAACAGCTAAAACTCCCTAAAGGAGACACTTCACATGCAGAGACCCCACTGTTGCCATCTGCCACCCTGGTGCCTTTCTCCTTGTGGTTCACTGGACCATACTGTTTTAATTATGGCAGAGCTTCTCTTCTCTTTTAGAGCTCAGTACTGGAGAGGAAGACTGGGAGGGAAGAGACTTAAGGACCCCCAAGGAGCTGCAGAAGCGTGCGGTGGGGTTTGCTCTGGGTTTATTACAACCAATCATCCATCCATCACATCCTGTCCCTCTCATGTTCTCACTGAGCTCTCTGAACCAGGCATGTCTAGCAGGTTTAGTGCCCCGTTAGAAGATTTCCAACATCCTAACTCCTCCTTCCCCAAAAGCCTTATCTCATACATGCAGTAACTGTGCAGGCTTTTTGGATGAGGGAGAGACAGGAGGAATCAATCTGGAGCAGTCTGCTCTGCGTTGGCTCAGCTCCTCCAGGGCATAGTGCAGACACTTTTGTCCATGCCATGGGCGGCAAGATGGGTGGGAAGCACCCAGAGCTCACAGCCATGGCAGCCAGCTCTTCAGCAGGGGCGACCATAGAGTTACTATCACAGATAGGCACCCTGACTGCGAACTGATGAGCCAAATCCTCGTTACATCTCACTATGAAGCAGGACATCACTCCTATCCTTGCTCCATTGTATAACATACAGGACTAATATCTCCCCACTGTGGCTGGATACCATTGAGAGCATTTCTGCTGCACCGGATTGCATTTGTGTATTGACGCAGCAGGCTGACATGAATGAAAAAAAATGAAGGATGAAGTTCTCAATCCTTCTGGAGCAGGAGATGACCCAGATGTCCCATGTACTCCAGCTATCAAGCCTGCACCTTCTTGTGGCTCTGGGGACATCTCTTATTTGTGGCATTTTGAGGTGGTGTTAGAGCATCTTGCTGCTTGCTAGATTTTAAAGGAGGATGTTCAGGTGCCTCCTAAGATGGACTGTCCATCAGCCTATGCTCCAGGGCATGCTTCCTTGCTGCACAGTTAATGCCGCATTTCCACAGGAGTGAGGACTTGAGTTAAATTTGATCCCAACAGCAGCCTTGCTATGGGCTGAAACACAGGTATGGGCTGTAGGAAGACACAGATACAAGCAGCAGTAAGTTAATTAATTCTCACATGAGATTTCTTTGACAGACTGGTGGCTGAAGGTTGGTATTGCAGCCTCAGTGGAGAGCAGAGCACTGGTGATGGTTTTGCAGAGTTTCTTTACAGCCATGAAGAGGTCACCACAACTTTCTGTGCCTCAGGTCATCCGTTTAAGCAGGGCTTGCCTCAGGCTGTTCCTGTATCTAGTAATACTAAGGGAATCACTGGTCCTACTTCATGTCCCTAGAAAAAATACCTCCTAATGATGTGAAAGAGCTTGGTAGCAGTTAAGTAACATCTGGCCACCTGGTTGTTCACTTTCCCCACTGACTTCTGCAGGGCAAAACTGGCCAGCCTTGTTCGATCACCTCTGACTCCATTTTACATCCTGTGGAAATGTGTTTCTCCATGATTTTTCCCAGAAAGCCTCCTGATTTCTGCATCCATAAATTTTGGTTAATGGCTTTACTTAAATGGCCCAAAATGCACTGTGTTTCTGCTTGACCAGTCAGCCTGGAGGACCACATGGATCATTACTTCTCTTCCTAGTTTCAGTAATTGTTTTTCCGTACTAATTAGCTTTCATAAAAGCCATTTCCAGAGCAGTGCACAAAGGCACTCAGTAAGACTGCATCTGTGAAGTGCAATTTCCCTGCAACTGGCTTAGGGATGAAGCACAGGAACCAGTTAAAGGGATTTAAGATCCCAACAATAAACCCTGTGCCCTGGGGAATGTCACAATCACTGCCCATGCCTCAGTTTCCCCATCAGTAAAATGATGGTCCTAACACACATTAGCAACACAGCCATGTTCTGGAAAGCAGATGATGACTGCACAGAGCCAGGTAAATTAAAAATAATTCTAGTATCTTCTGTTTCAAACAGAACAAAGCAAGTCAATGTAGCCCTTTCCCAGTGATCCTAAAAAACAACTTTTATATTGAAACGCAGCAACAGCGAGTTGTCCAGTAACGGGAAACAGAAGGGAATAAAACCAGACCTTGGGAAGAGTCATCCATTCCCATTTTGTCTCTCTGCACCAGTCAATCTGACACCACCATGTGTCGCCCAGCATGAGCTGCCACTAAGAAACCATCAACCTTAACTTTACTGGGCTGAACAACTCGACCTGCAGCCAGTGCCTTTCCAAATGGATGCACCCTCCTCTGGATGCTAATGTGGTGGGGAGGGAAGATGATGAGGCCAAATCCCATCTCTAGCAGTGCCACAGCTCAAATGGAGATGCCCAGCACACCCTGTATTTAGGGTTTTGTAGGTGAGTGGGTGCTGACAGGAGCAATCTGAAGGGGCATACCATGGCCAGTGCGTGAGTGGGATGGCCATCCTTATCCCATTAAATACCCTCATGCTCTGGGGAAGGGATGGAGGAGGAGAAGATAGAAGAAAACCCCTCTGCAGACCTGCATCCCAGCCTTTGGGCACAGCAGGTGTCCTGCAACCCAGGCCGAAACCTCCTCCAGCAGCCTACACATCTTTTGTTTAAAGTCTAAGGCATCATTTAAATATTAAGCAATCAATGAGGCTTCACTTCTTTACATTTGCCACAGGGAGATATAAGCACCAAACAAGGAAGGGGAGGTTGTATGGTCATGGTTTGTCTCACTGTCTGCTCCAAGCCCAAGTTCCTCAAGGAGCTCCCTGTTGCTTGCTGCATATCCATGCTGAGAAGGAGCCTTCTGCTGCAGATGGACGCAGCCCAACACCATCACTCCAAGGTGGGAAATGATAATGAACATATGTTTTGGGGAAGGTGCAAAGCCTTTCATATGAAGATGTTTAGAGTGTTCATCACAAGCTGCCACAGATTTGCTGGCTGGTGGGTGCTCAGCTTTGACTGCATCTTTATGACTTCCACTGAGGCTAAGGGGGCACTTTCTACTCCAGGGGCTAATGACGATAGTTAGCAAATGCAGAGGCAGCCATTGTGGCTTAACTGCAATTTCCTAAGTCTGTGAGTCCCTTTGTAATTTTGGGAAAGTCAACTTACCATCTGCCTCAGTTTCCCCATGCACGAAATGGGAGCTTGAAGAGCTCTCACTCTCAGAAATATTGCCTGGTGCTTCATCTCCTGTGCAGACATTCAGTATTTATCTGTGGGTGAAGATCATATTGGATTGTCATGGTTTAACTGCAGCCAGCAACCCAGCACCACGCAGCTCCTTGTGCACTCCCCACTCACCCAAGGGATGGGGTCAAGGGTTGAGATAAGAACAATTTAATAGGTAAAGTAAAAGCATGCAAGAAAAGCAAAACAAGGAATTGATTCACTACTTCCCATGTTCAGCCATCCCCAGGACAGCAGGGCTCCATCACGCATAATGGGGACTTGGGAAGACAAATGCCATAATGTTGGATGTTGTGTCCCATCCCATCCACCCACCTTCTTCTTCCCCCAGTTTATATACTGAGCATGACATCATATAGTATGGAACATCCCTTTGGCTAGCTTGGGTCACCTGTCCTGGCTGTGCCCCCTCCCCATTCCCCGTGTTCCTCCAGCCCTCTCCCTGGCTAGGGCCCAAGGAATTGAAAAGTCCTTGATTTAGTATAAACATCACCCAGCAACAACTAAAAACATCAGTGTCCTGTCAACATTGCTGTCACACCAAATCCAAATCACAGCACTGCATCAGCTACTAAGAAGAAAATTAACTCTATCCCAGCTGAAACCAGGACATGGGGTGAAGTTACAATATTAGAAAGCTAAGAGAGTGGTAAATTCCTGAAATTCCGAATAATTGTGGTTTGTCAGTCCTGGGATGACCAGCTCAGGGGAGATCTCTGCTTTGTTGGGCTTGAAGCTGGGTGAGAAGAATCACAGCCAAGGTCTGCTCTTAGGATAGGATCACATGTATGCCCAGAGATGTCTGAGCAGGTACTTTACCCTAGGAAATGTCTTTTTATTCACAGTAGGTGCTCAGGGTGAAGGGTCTGAGGCTATCCTGGAGAGCCTCCACATGCCCCCAGGGCCTGTATCAGCCAGCTGCAAGCAGAACATCTGGAACAGTTTGGAAAAATCTTTTCCCAGAACACTCACGGGCTGCTTAGGGTCAGCCTTAAGGGATGTTGCATGACCACATGCCTGTCCTCTGTGCATTTCTCACCCCATCTATAACAACAAGCTCAGAGTCAGTCATATTTAACCCATTTATTAAAAGGGACACTTTTGGTGAAAAAACACACCTATAAAACAAATATTTGGTCCTTGAAGATTCTGATTAAACTGTGTCCCGAGGAGGCTGCTTCTTAGGGCATTAGGTTTGTGACTCATTTCCTTTTTATGGATATGATTCACTAATGAATATTTGTAGTCTAATACCTGTCTGGTTTTGTGTTCAGGTTTTGTTTTTGTTTCCTTGCATCACTGTTTTCAGTCTGACTCCAGCTCAGCAGAAAAATCAAATCTGAAATACTGGCAAATGTGTGCAACTCAGTTAAAACCTTGATTTATATGGTGCTTCTGCTACCTCAAGAAAGGCCATGTATTTTCCTGATATTATGGGGAAATTGTTTTGAAACTACGAGAAAGCCAAGCTGAAATTACAGTTATTGAATCTTTCCATTAGCAAGGCTCTCTGCATTTTTCTTCTCCTTCTTTGCATAAAGAGAAACTTGGATGAAAACACTGGGATGTTTAGACCTTGACACATGCAAAATTTGGGCCTCCCTGACCCCACAGTGTTTTCACACACTCACCTACATTCAGAACTGCCTGTTGCTCCTCTCTAAAGATGCTGTTTATTTATTGCCTTTAAATCCTTAGCTGAGATTTCCAGAACCTTTAATTGCCTTTATTATTGTTGTGAGTTTCAACCTGTTTTACCTGTTTCTAAGGAAGAGACAAAGAGAAAGATACTGTCTTACAGCTCCAACCACTGTCTCTTGAGCTGCTTTCCTCTCCCTTCCTTGCACATCAAGATTTCAATGTGGAGCTAAAATCTTAGTGCTAAAATCTTGCAACTAAAATTTCTGGTCTTCACAGGGAAAAGCTATCTGAACTCGCATGAGACTGGCTTAGTTTGGGGCAAAACCACAAGATTTGCTTCAGACATTTTGCCCAGCAGGAAAATCTGGCTGCTAAATTCTTCCAAGATGCCATCTTTGAAGGACATGTCCCACTCCCTTCATGATCCCATGTGCACAGCTCATTCCTCCCCAGAGAAGATAACCAATTACCTTGGGCATTTCATGGCACTGACTCCATCTCTCCCCTGTTGACCCCTCTTTTAACTCCTGCCTCTGACATTCAGGCTGGGTGGAAGAATGTGCTTCATTCAAAAAGTCATGTATGAGCAAGGCAGTAGAGCTTTCCCAGATAATTTTCAATCTAAAGAGCATCTAAGCCATTTGAAAATATGTTGTATTTCATATCTGCTGTTTGGCAATCAATGCAGGAGTGTATATGAATGTGGGGGAATAAGCAGAATATTCTGTCCTGCCAGAAATGAGTTGATTGCTCTAGAAAAGCACAGTTTTACAGTGATGACTGTAAAAAATTTAATTAAAATATCAGTCTTAAAGATAATTGGTACAATTCCACATCAGCTTCCAGGTACTGGTGGTAGTCGGGACCAACCCTTGGTGATGTCTCTAGACCTTCAGTAATGGGGTCATATTAGTGCACAATACACTTGCTTTCTTCTCTGTGGCTTTATAGCTTATTTGCAGTCCATGAACCACAGGTCAACACTGGATCAGTACAGCAGAGCCTGTGCTTTAGCACATGAGCCACTTCTGGTCAGATCTGCTTATTTCTGGAGGTAATTTCTTTGCTGATGTCTCAGAATAGAGCCATAAATCACATCCAAATGCTATTAAACACAGCTCACACTTTCACGAGGCCTTTTGCAAGCTGATCACTTGCAGCTTTAATGACTGAAATGGTCATCGCTTTTAGAGCCAAGATTTTCCCTCCCTTTGAAGAAAAGTAAAATTCAGTGTATGAATTGCTTCTCCCGACACCACAACAGAAGGCAGAGGGGAAGCCTTGACCCAGCAGAGGCTTAGTGAAAACCAAGAATCTGATATCCAGATCTTTCTGGAGGAAACACATTTATTATACGACAAAGCACAGCAGCAGAGCAGGGGTACCCAAAAATGAGAGTGGCAACCCCAAGTTGGTGGGAGCTGATGGGAGAAGTTTGTGCATCTAGCATCTTGCCATGCGGACTGTTGAGCAGATGAAAAAGGAATGCAAAAGCATGCCCTGCAAATACCTGACAGCTAGAAAACTAGGGTAAAACTGGATCATGCTGTCTGAGCACCTCCCCAAAGAGCTGATATTTACAAGATTTTTCTCTTTACAGACAGAGCCATGAGTGTCTCTGCCCATTCAGAATGGAAATTCATATAACGCATCCTCTGTTTTGGTTGTGTACCATATGGCCTTTCCATCTTCATTCCTTAATACAAATCTGTTCAGATTGTCTCAGCTGCTGAAGTATTTGGTCATTTGTGCTGGCATAACTGCTTAATTGTCCTTCTTTGACACTGCTCTTCTGGATGGGATTTGGTCTTGTCAGCAGTGAGTGAATTTATAAATCAGCGCATCTGTCAGAGGCTGGAGGGAGATGAGTGTCAGATGGAGGATGGACAGATGTTTTCTCATCTCTAAACCCATGATTGTCTGCAAGACCAAGTCGCAATTCATTCCCATTACAAAATCCCATCTCCATCCAAGCTGGGAGTATAGGGAGGCAAATAGAAAGATCTGGCCTCTAATAAATCCTGCCACCCCTTGTCAAACAATTTACCTCAATGGCTTTAGCAATTTAAGCTGCAGCTGTTTTATATGTTTTTAACCAAGAACGATCCTATTTCTTGACTGTGAATTACTGTCTTCTTATTATTTGCACAACTTATTTCAAAGAGCCACTTCTTTCCTACATTTTTCCATACAGTTAATTTAAATCATAACATTTCTATGGAAATTAGCTCTGCAGAAACACTGACTGCAGTTACAGACACGTGCAGGTGAACCCCACACACAGTCTGATACCGGCTGTGACTGCCCTCTATTTACCCAAATGAAATGTGAGTTAACATCCCTCATCCCTAGACAGTCATCAGCTTCCAGTCAGCAATTTATCTCTTTCTGTTCCATAGAGCATAAAAGGGAAATAATATCAACTCTAATTTCATGAACTCTACTGATGGTTTCTTACCAGGTCTGTAAAAGCTTGCATGGGTATATCTTTCTCTGAGCTTCACACACCTGGCAATTTGCACCGCTTACTGCTTTTTCTCCTCTTTCACACATAGGACTGAGAGGATTTAAGACTCAGCATCAATGAGCCTCTTCCAGTGGACATCATTGCCAGGTGAGAGCTCTTCACTTTTGTGTAGTGCAGTTTTGCTTCAAAAAAAAAAAAAAATCCCACAACATCCCATCCTTGTCAACATACAGTTGAACTCCCTGCCCAGACTTGCCAGTAGAATTGTTTGCCTTTCTTTGCCTTCCTAGGATCATGAATCTCTGCTGATCCTTCGCTTTATGCTACAAAGGTATTTCCCAGCAAGGCATAATTTTTGACAGACTGATTTTTAATGTGTGTCAGGGCTGATGTGCAATGGGGGAAAAAGCAACATCCATAAAATCAAGCTTGGAACATGCCAAGCACATGGGGGCAATCAATTGCTTTGGAAGGTGGGATATCTTCCTATTTGTTTCTAAAGGCAGCAGGCACAGATGAACTTCACCTTCAGCCATCCATTGCTGTCATCACCTGAACAAGACTATTTCAGGCACTGTAATGATAATGCAAACCCATACAAGCTGGCCACAGCATTCACTCTCCCAGGAGGACATGGTTGGATGTTCTCCAGGAGGCGTCTTCCAGCCTGGGTTACCCTGCAATCCCATGAGGGTGCTGGTCTGGTGGTCACAGCAGCTCCCTGCCCAGGAAGAGCCAGCAAGTCAGCAGCAGTCTCGCTTTGTGCGTTTAGTCCCCCCTCATCAGCTCTCTTCTCTCCAAGTCCAGTGTCCCCAGCAAATCACTCTCCAGATTGCTCTTAGCAGCATCTTCAGCTCTACTGCAGCAAGAGCAACTACTGGCTTGAGAAACCCAAGCCTCCCTTGCTTTTAACTCCAGTATGCTAGCAGAGAATGCAGCCATATCTGAGGAGAGGTCTTTTCCTTCAGCAGAACAAATACACTAGCAACAAAAAGTGGACAAATAGACATAATAGACAAAGTAAAAGCAAGCAGCTTTGAAAACATGCTGTCAGTAGTCTCTTTTCCCATCTGTCAATACATGTGTCATTCCTCAACATAGCCCTGGTACCAAACAGCTGCCAACAAACATCTCATCCTCAGTGAGATTCCCCCCATAGATGCTTCAGGATTCCTGGATGTATTTGAGACCAACACACTGGTCCCACCATTTATCTGCCCCATCTCAGTAAAACTGAGAGCAGTTTGTACCTGGGATGTAGCTTAAACATTATGAACTTGTGGGTTAAATCAGTATTGAAGGTCATGGCCTGTCCCCTATTTGCTCTCTAAACTCATTTTCACAGAAATGTGCTTGTGCCCTGGTAGAATTCAAAGAACCTGTGCGAGCTCCAAGTTCTGTTAAAAAAACATAATGTAGGGATTTGGTGGCTGAAAAAAACCTCTGCTTGCTTCCATGTAGAGATGGTCCCAAACCACACATGTGCCCATCATGCAAGGAGGAGGCAATATGTTCTCCCATGCATCCTGGACATCCTGGCAACTGGGTGGCTCAATTTTCCCCTCTTCTATAGAAAAAAATAGCTGATAGGTGGCTTGATTTCTACCCAGTGCTTCTGATTTCTGCAGGCACTGCCACAGGAAAACTCTGGGAGCTGAACTTGAAAGCCTACATCTCTGCAGACCCTTGGTGGAACAGAACCACTAATAAGCCATGAGGGATGGGGATGGCCTCCCTGCTGCCTCAGCATTGGGAGCCACCTACCCTGGCCTCCCCCTTGGGCTCTTGCCTCTCCTTTCATCTCCCTCTGGTGTGGCAGCCACAGGGAAGGAGTCTTTTAATCTCTGTTTCATTCTTCCCATTCCCAAAACATGCCTCCAATTTCCCTAGGCCATGTTGAAGTTCTCAGCTGTAACCAGGATGTGTATGGTCCATCGCACATAGCTCACCTTATAACTACCACCCCTTACCATAATCTTCCCCCTCATTCTATATTTAACTCCCCACAAAAACATAACACACAGGAGAAGGTAGGGAGCTTGGAGGAATTAGGGAGGGAGAACAACCATCTAAATGAAGGGATAGGAATCATATACACCATGATGTAGGTGATAATCTGGACAGAAGAAGAGGCAATGCCTCAGGAAGAGACTGATTAAAGGAAAAAAAAACCAACCAAAGAAAAGCAGGCCAGGGTTAGGAGAAGGACTGTGGTAGGGGTATCTGAGCTAGCTACATGTGAGATGAAGTCACTGCACAGCCTCCATGTGATGCTTACCTTAGTTGTGCAGGGCAGGATGGTGGCATGTGGTATTGCACCATCCTAAAGCCTGCCCAAACTCTGCCTGGACCACATTAACCCACCAGTAACTAGTGGTCTTCCAAAGTGGAACAAAACCCCCAAGCTTTTCGTATTGCAGGAGCAGGCCTGCTATCCAAAGTACTAGAGCTGGATATCCTGCATCGCCATTGCTGTCCAGATGGGGATTATGGCATAAATTATCTATGAAATTATGGCTTTAACTCGAGGGTGAGATGTGCTGCAACACCTCAGTAGTGGGCACAGAATTAACTATCACTATTTAGAAAATGGCAAGCATTTTTTGCAAGGAAAAAATCCCACTTAATTCAGAAAGAGACAAATGGTCCTGTTGCTTAAGAAATTGAATTCCCTTCACAGTTCTCAAAAAAAAAAAAACCAAAACCAAAAAAAGGGGAAAAAAAGGGGGGGCGGAAATAAGGAGGAAAAAAAATACTGGTGTGTAGATTTCTTCTCTTTGAAGTAACTGAGACCCAACAGAAAGCCTAACACCAGGGCTGAAGATAGAGTTTCTTCTTCAGGTCAGTAGAAACCCCTTGAAACCAGGGAAGAACATATGCAGCCACTGTATGCTCTGTGTGCAAAATCCCCATATGCACTTGGTCCTTTTACTGCTCACCCCAGAAGGGTGAAGCTCAGGCTGCAATCCCCCATTACCCCACCACATCAACTCATGCAGGTGCAAACACTAATTTGGGTCCTCTATTTGCACCAAGAATCACCTTTTGGGTGCAGGGTCCAATGCAAACAAATCCTCTCCCAAAACCTCAAAACTCAGAGAAACAAAAAAGCCCCAAATACTTTTCTTCTGATTCCCAGCCTGCTCTGTAGCAACCCTGATTGGTACAAACAGGTATTTAAGAACAAGGTATCTTCTCACTTCCTACCCTCCAGCACTTTATCCTTGTTTTTCCCATGGCTAGGAAATCAGCATGCACTGGGCTAATTAGAAAGCAGAGATCTTATTATGTGGTGTGCTCAGCATGGCTAACTGCGCTGATGGAGATGGATGGGTGTCGGTGGATAGCAGGATAGCCAAGAGCACTTGTCGTGAGCAGATGGCAAGGGGAGGAAGGGGGAGAGGGGTCTCTCAGGGGAGTAAATCTAGCTCAGGAAAACATTCATCTTGCTCTATGGCCCAGCCAACTGAATTAACATGAAGTGCAGTCAGCCTCTCACCCATTAGTGACATGCTTTTGAAAGGAAAGAGAAGAGAGGAGTCAATCAGTCGAGGTGTAATTGAAGGGTGACTGATGGAGAGGCCTAATGCAGGCTCCTTTGCTGCATTGCAGTGAAATAATACATGAATGAAACAACTGCCTCCCTTCCTAATGGCTTGGGGGGGCTTTTGAGGACATGAAAAACTCTCCCTGCATCTCTAATGAAGGGGCAGCTCTAGGGGTTGGCGAGAGCTAGGCTGGCACAGGACTTAGCAGGATGGGCTGAGACAGCACAGCAGGTCCCACCTCAGCATGCTCATGACAAAAGCCACTGGTCAAACAAACACCCTGCCATAAATTTGTGTCCTATATTTGCTCCAGGAATCACCTCTTGTCTGCAAGAGACCAGCATGTGCTTTCTTTCTGTGCCAGCTCCACCATGTCAGGCCAGAGCATCTTAGTTATTGAAGAAAGGACTTGGACATCACCTTAACATTACCTGTGGGTTTGGTGGCTGTTGAGCTTTTGTATGGATGGGGAGGTCAATCAGTGCCCAGATTTGCAGGAGCCTTTGTGAGCCAGAGATCTGCCAGAGTTGACCCATAGCTGCTCAAACATAGTCTTCTGAGCTGGAGCCTGGGCCAACACACAAGGGAAAAACCATGGTACAGCTTTGTCCCCCAACCAGAAAGAATCCATATCACATTTTCCCCTGTACAAGAGCAAGGACCTGCTCTTCCCTCAACGCGGTTGAGGTTGCGTGGTTTAGTGCTTGCGCAGAGTGTGCTCAGTCATCACTGTGGCTGGAAGGAAGGACTAGGCAGAAATGTCCCGTTGCGGCGGTGGATGAGCACTCAGGCACAACAGGCAAAGGGACAAAGTGTTCAGCCTTTCCACAATGCAAACATCCCCATAAATCATCATTACAAAACCCAGGAGGTCAGGGGTACCAGTTAATGTTACAGAATAACTGAAGGAAAGGGGAGGAAAGCCACAAGTCAAGGAGATTCATTGGTATAAGGCTCCTAAACACCCTCAGACTGGTCTAGTGCTTTGCTAGTAATACTTGGAGAGGTGGAGGTGCTTCTTGAAGCACCCAATTTCTTACCAATGTTTCTAGGAAGATGTGCTGTTTAAGGGATGGTGCTGGAGGATCTACAGTATGCTGTGGATCAGAGGCCTGTGGGCACTTCTGTGCTCTCCTTGAAAGCCAGAGGGTCAAAGAAGAGTTCAAAACAAAGTTTTCATCACAGATATGATGCTTAATTGCTTGAGGAACAGGAAAGTACTGACACCACTTTCAAGAGTGATCATGGTTTATTCAAGGCTGGCCTGGTGAGCAACAGGTGATTAGAAGCACCAGTATTATACTGTGTCCTGAACCCAGCCCATTTTTTGCAGGAAAAGGAGAAAGGGAAGAATTGCATATGTATTTGGAGATTTCCAACCATGTGGTCATTATCAGAGACAGTAGCCCAACATATGCACACCCCCACCTGCCCAGCAAACTTGGCTTCATTTTCATTTTCAAACCTGGTCAGCCAGGGCTGTGCATGAGCATCATGGTGTCACACACTGCTTAACCTGCCTGCTGCCAGAACTGACTCAGCTGTTTCCATGGCAAGTGACGGTGAGATGTTATTACGGGCTTTCGCTTCCTGAGTCAGGGGATGCTGATAAAACAGAGATGTAGATGCTATGTCCTGAGATGCCTCTCTGCCTCTCCCTGCCATGCAACCTGTTCCACCGCAACCCTTAAGAGATTTAGCATCATAAAACCTCTCTCCCAAACAAACTTGAGGTTATTGCTGGAAAAGGGCTTTGTTGAGTAGTAGATAGCCTCTCCTTTGCGAGGTGCCTACATGCTGCTGTGGCAGTCTCCATTTTGCAGGTGGGAATCCATCTATAGTGAGGCTGAGGGCTTTGGCCACGCTGAGGTGGATGGTTCGTAGTGGAGCTGGATGCTGAGCCTCAGTGCTTCTGCTAGGAGCCTATAAACCACCCTGCTTCTTCATGTACCTTTAGATAGTTGTGAACAGAGGTGAACTTGAACTGGTTTTGGGAAGGAATCTGGACCCCTGTTTGATATTTGGTCTGTAACCAACCAGTCCAGCTCTGATTCCTTTTTTCCATAGCACATCCATGCTGTCATTGCACCCACATCTGCTGCAAAACAGGGACATAAGTCTGCTTCAGGCTTGTGTGTTCAAGGTCTTAAAATGGTGTACGGAGCCCAGAGCTGAGCCCGGGCAGCACGGGGCACCCATGAAGGGAAATATTCACACGTTCCTTTTCCAGCACCCGGCAATCTGGGCTAAACCAGCTTCCAGTATCTTGGCCCCTCCACAAGACCTACTCCAGGCAAGCCATCTCTGACCTATGTTTGTTTAAAACAAACCTCATCTGGTATAAAAATGCCCCAAACATTTTTTCCCAGTGGGCACTCCCAGACTTTTGCTGCCATTACTGTGATTTTCATAGAATCACAAAATGGTTTGGGTTGGAAGGGACCTTCAAAGGTCGCCCAGTCCAATCTCTGCCATGGGTAGGGGTATCTTCAACTCAATCAGGTTGCTCACAGCCCTGCCCAGCCTGATCTTGAATGTTTCCAGGGATAGGGCATTAACCACCTCTCCGGGGAACCTGTCCCAGTGCCTCACCACCTTCACCATGAAAAATTTCTTCCTTATATCTAGTCTGAATCTCTCCTCTATTAATTTAAAACCAGTCCCTTTTGTGCTATCTCAACAGGCTGGACCAAAAAGTCTGTCCCCATCTTTCTGTAAGCCCCCTTTAACTACTGAAAGGCCACAACAAGGTGTCCACAGAGATTTCTCTTCTCGATGTCTTACCTGACTCCTTGCTACATTTAAATATGCTGGACCTAAAGAATCACCTCTTCTCTTCTTTGTGTACCCAAACCTCACTGGTCTGTGTTTGCAGAGCCACATGGTCCCAGGTCCTTCCCTCTGAAAGCAGCTCCCAGGCCCAGCAGGATCCAGAGCTGCAGGGCAGGGTATTAAAGAGGGGGCTGCAAAGAGAAGATGGGTAAAAACCGGTGTGTGCATGGGTCATGTTGTGTTGTTGTCAACTGCTACTGATCCAAGCACAGCCCCAGACAGTGACAGCTAAGCCAGGACTCGTCCCCATGCTCCGTGCTGTGCATACCCAGGCTGCACTAGCTCTGCCTGCACTTGCAATTTTAAAGATGGACATAGCAGCAGGGAGAAGACGACACCACCCTTTCCAGGTTGAGAAAATCCTACTGGAAAACACAGCAAAAGTGGGCTGAAATACAGCCTGGATAGAGCTACAAAGTCCAGGACTAGTGGTCTTGAGATGACACCCACTGGTGAGGAGCAAGACTGCAAGCAGGCTGTGATGTCTTGGTCACGCTGCCTTGAAAGAGCCATGGGCTGCGTCTTCAGTTTTCCAGACTGTCCTTAAGAGAGACCAGATGTAACTAGCACACCAAAAGAAATACCCTCAAAAGTGAATGCACACTCAACTGCAGCCTATGGCTGATCTGGGACTGCCTGTGCCTCCCAGCTCCAGAAATGTCCGTGGTAGTTTTGTAGTGATTATTTTAGGTATCAGCATGTTACAGATCTGCTAATAAGTTAGAATTAATTGACTTTATTTGATTTTATAAAATCATTTGGAATAAGAAATATATTTTAATGAAACTTGTAGTTGCACAGCAAAAGCTGCTATGAAATCCTCTGTACAGCCCTGTAGCAAGGCCAAAAGAATAGGTCAGAATCACCTAGTAGGAATGATTAGAACTTAGATAACCGACTTAAGATTAAAGATGATTGGATACAGTATTTACGGGTAGACTAGGAGAATGCATTGAACTGTCAGAATGTAGAATTAATGGGAACTGGGGAGAGGATTTCTTTGCAGTTGACTAGTCTTCTGTATGTAGAAAGTGTATTGAAATGTCAGAATATGAGATTAATGGGAACTGGGAAGAGTCAACTGGAACAACTTGTAGTTACCTGCCAAGAAACCGTGAACTGTAGTAAAAGGTAATTCCGGCAGGGGAAGATCGCGACCACCGACTCATATACCACCTACCCATATACCATCTCCCCAGGCACACGGAGGGGTGGAGAATGATCTCCAGAGGTCCCCTGCAGCCCCCAGCATTGTGTGGTTCTGTGATTCCTGGCACTTGGGCTGAGGAAGAAGAGGCCAGGCTCCTTGAAGGACAACCCAAAATCTGACTGCACTCTCAGCATATGGGGGTATGGTATATGGGCTCACCGTGGGGTCTCGATACAAACCGGATCCCGCCTTTCCAAGGGGTCCAGACCCCCTGCTCAACGGGCAGCTGGTTGAGGTGCCCACCAGGCCCCTCTCTGACAAGCTGCTTTCCAGCCAGGTGGCCCTAGCCTGTGCTGGTGCCGGGGCTTGTTCCTCCCCAGGGGCAGGACTCGGCACTTGCTGCACCCAGTGAGGTTCCTGCCAGCCCCTTTCTCCAGCCCAGCCCGGTCCTCCGAAGGCAGCGCAACCACTGGGGTGCCAGACACGACCACCCCCCATTTTGTGGGTGCCAGCAGTGCCCAGTGCCAGCCCGTCCCTACTGGGGTCGGGCATTGACGGTGTCGCAGCCCCAGCTGTGGGATGGATGGACGAGCCACAGCACCAGGGATAGAGAAAACATTTCTTTTTTAATATTTCAGAGGGAGGGGAGCTTCCCAGGCAGTTCCCAGCCCTGCACTCCCCCAGCTGCTCACTGGCAGGGGATCGTGCTCCTCTACTGCAACTAGCGCTGCCACGGCGGGGTCTTGTAGAAGCAGATGCAGCGTGGCCGCCACAGGCGTCTCCACCAGTCCTCTAGGCAGCTACACAGACAGCTGCAGACCTTCTGCAGGCATCGTCCTGCCCAGCACAGCTCTGGGGCCGCTTGGTCACATGCCCTGCCCGTGGGCACCTGCTGCTGGGGACTGGGCTCTGCCGGGGTGCTCCTGCCCACGGAGATGGTGTTGTCCTGGCCACTGGTGCTGCTTCTGCCTGGCCCTGTGGGGCAGCTCTTGTTAACTTCCTTTGGGCTCCTCCTGCACGCTTGTACAGGGCTGCTTCTGCCTGGCCCTGTGGGGCAACTGTTGTTAACTTCGTTTGGGCTCCTCCTGCCCGCTTGTACAGGGCTGCTTCTGCCTGGCTCTGTGGGGCAACTCTTCTTAACTTCCTTTGGGCTCCTCCTGCCTGCTTGTACAGGGCTGCTTCTGCCTGGTCGCGTCTCCTTATGTTTGTCCTTGTCCCCATCTGCAGCATTGTCCTTGTCTGCATCCGCCCCCGGCAGCTCCACTCTAAGGCCCCTCTTGCGCAACACTCTGGGTCTCAGCAGCCCTGGCTGGGGCTGTTCCTCTTCCCTGGTGAGCAGGGGGGAAGGAACCCTGGGGAGGGCCCCAGCACAGGCCACCTTTTGCCACTTGGCTGTCAGCATCTGCAGAAACCTTTCGTACTGCTCGATGTTTTCGAGGGTGTCCTGAATGATGTACATGAACTCCTCAGTGTGGTTCTCTGTGCCTATGGCCGAGGGGCTGCCAGGGGGTGGCTCCACATCGATGGGGCAGCTTCTACCTGGTCACATCTCCTTATGCATGTCCTTGTCCCCACCTGCAGCATTGTCCTTGTCTGCATCCGCCCCCGGTAGCTTCACTCTAAGGCCCCTCTTGCGCAACACTCTGGGTCTCAGCAGCCCTGGCTGGGGCTGTTCCTCTTCCCTGGTGAGCAGGGGGGAAGGAACCCTGGGGAGGGCCCCAGCACAGGCCACCTTTTGCCACTTGGCTGTCAGCATCTGCAGAAACCTTTTGTACTGCTTGGTCATTTTGAGGGCGTCCTGGACGATGCGGATGAGCTCTTCAGTGCGGTCTCCTTTCCAGCCCAGAGACCGGCTGCGTATCAAGTGGTGGAATGCGGAACCCCTAAGGGGAAAGGGGAAAGGACCATATCGCATCCTTTGTAACAACCTCTACAGCCGTCGAGAGTTGGGGCAAAGGACCCTGGATACATTATTCAAGCATGAAACGAGCCCCTTCATCACGGACGGCAGAACAGCTGGCCCCTCTCCAACTTAAAGAAACGGCATTAATGAATCGATGGGACAGCAGAAAAGGCCAGATAAATTGTTAAATCAATAGCTATAGGCATTTGTAGCGTGGTACAGTGTTTCCCACTGAAGCAGTCAGGAGGAAGTTGCTGTTCATCCTCCTACTGAGCAGCATAAGCCTAAGCGAAACACAGGAGAATGTGATCGCAAAACTGGTGCGAGAGCTGGGAAGAATGAGAAACCCAAGCGGCATCGGTGCTTGCGTTCCTGTACCTCCGTCTGTGGGAGACCCAGCACCTCGGGGCCTTCTCCCAGTTGATGACAGTTATTTAGAATGGGTAGGTCACATCACCGGCGAGGCCCACAAAGCTGGGGCGTCCCATTTTCTTGGCAAAAAGGGCCGGTGTCGACAGCGAGGAGGCGAGGGACTTCACGCTCCATTGACCAGAGGGAATAGAACTCTGTTTTCACCAGGAACTGGTGAGTGCCCCCTCAATTCACCAGCCCTAGGTTTAGGATTTGCTTCCGGAAGCCTGGATGCAGTGCCACCTAACATTCCGTATAGGAAAGGCTACCCAGTGAAGTACAACTAGCCTGCCAGAATGTGAAGACTTGAAGAGGTCCCCAAAACCATGGTCTAAACGAATTGAAGGGCAATGGAACTGCACCTCGCGTGTTTGAAGGCGTCCTTGACGGGGACACCAAAACGCGTGGAATCTGACCCTGTCGAAACGGAACTGCACGAAGGTTGTTGATGGAAGGAAAATGAGGATTTTGAAAGAGGGATTCTGGATAATGAATACCTGTAGGCAAAATCAAAATCAGGGAAAATCTTGTTCCCTAGGCCTCTCTGCTCCGAGCCTCTTGGTACGGGCAAGTGGAGATGGATACTAGACAGCGAGACTAGAGCTTGCAAAAATAACTCGACCAGTCACCCTAGGTGGACTGACCTTATGCCCCACATGGAGACAGAAACCAATTGAATGTAAACATTGGGGAAAAACTAAAAGAGCTCAAAATGCAGAAGAGCCCTGGCATGGACCCCCCACTTTGGAACTGGCAAACTGGGGTCTTGGCAGCTTTATTCTAGCTGGCTTAATGGCACTAGAGGATGGATAGTTGCTAGAACATGGAACACGGCAAAGGGAAACACTAGCTAAAGCAGCGGAAAAGGGATTCAAACTGATGGGTGAACAAGTACAAGCAAATAGCAAGTGTGCTTTACAGAATCGGCTGGTGTTAGCTTTAGTACCGGCTGAAGCACATGGAGTATGCGGGTACGTAAAACTAGATGTTGCTCACATGTCCCAAATGCTACCGAGGATCTCCAGAAACAACTGGATGAGATGCAAAGGGCTGCTTCAAGAGTTAGGCGGGCGGTCAATAACCGGGCGCCTAGCGAATCCCTTACAAACTATCCTTGTTCTAACTACCGTTGTCGCAGTGTTGTTTGATGACACGTAGCTGTATCAAATGGAACCTCCCCGGAAATCCATGTTGCAACGCGAGCAAATGTTATAACTATCCCATCTAAATGAGGCTTTTGATTTTGGAAAGATTCAAAGCCTCCAGAAAAAAAAAATAAAAGGGCATGGGGGTGGTATTGAATGAGGCCACCACATAGATAGGGCTCTATACACATTTGTGGCGCACTGTTCTGTCAAGGGGGGGTTGCTGGCTGAGCAAAGGGACAAGACGACCACGCTCTGCTGCAGTGAGTGGCTGTAAGTTACAGAAACCGGGCCACAAAGCTGAGGCCGCGCAGGCTCAGGCCTTCAGCCGGCAAAGCGCCCATGCGGCTCGCAGCCGTGCCCGCGGCGGGGCTGGCACACGGCAGCGGCCACAGGGGCCCTGCCACGGAGCGCCCCCGTCAGCGGGAGGGCGGGCTAGACCCCGGCAGCCCGCACAGCCGAGCCCCCGCCGGCGCCGGGCACCCGCCGGGCTGGGCAAGCACCGGGCCAGCCGGGGACGGACCCGCCGCCCGCCCGCGCTGCCCGGCGAGCCCCGCCCCGCCCTGTGCCCCGGCCAACGACGCTGCGGTAGGAACGCCAGGGCCCGCCCCCGCCGCCTCACCATTGGCTGTTGCCGGGGCGGAGCGCGCCGCGGGTGCGAGAGTGACGGGGGGACTACAAATCCCAGCGGCCGCTGTGCGCGGGCCGAGTCTCGCCTTAGCCGCTTGGAATGCCGGGAGCGCCTTGCATGGCAACGGCTGTGTGCGTGGGGGGTGGCGCTCCCGCGGCGGGTTCGGGGACACCCGCGGGGCTCCCTGGAGCACGACTGGGGCTGGCGTGAAGCCGCGGGGAGGGGGGGGCCCTGTGAGGGTACGGGGACACGTGGGGGGGGCTCCAGGCCGATACGGGACCGCGTGTGAGGCGGAGGGGCCGGGGTTCCTGTCGGGGTCAGGGGACACGCGTAGGAACGAGCTCCTGGAGGGGGCCCAGGGCTGGCAGGCCACCAGGAGGGGGTTTCTTGGGGGCAGGGGGCTCCCGGGGGGCCGGCGGCTCCCGGAGCAGATGGCAGTCGGGGGAGCTCTGGCCTGGGACCCACGCTCAGGGGGCTGGGACGCACAAGGGACCGGGGGAGGGCACAAGCCTGCTCTCAACTCCAGATGACCACGCTCTGCTGCAGTGTGTAGCTGTGCGTTACAGAGACCGGGGCACAAAGCTGAGGCCGAGCTGACTCTCTAAAGCTGTTGGAAGCGACAAAGGAAGGGGCTTCTAATCGAGGGAGGCAGCCTTGGGAAGGGGGGAGCCAGGAAGGGACGGGGAAAAGAACTCGGTTGTCCAAGTTACGCAGGAAGAAGCCTCCGAGTGAGGGAGCTCTGGCCCCGAGGGGAGAGCAGCCGATAAGGCCTTGCAACCCACAGAAAGTTGGTCGAAAGTAGGGCGAAGGTGACTGTGGCAGTGGGAGATCGCGACCTGGGACTCACATGGCCCCCGAGAGAGGGCAGCCCCCGCCTGGGGAGATGCGCCCTCAATAAAAACCTTCAGTAGCGCTACCTGAGGGTGCGCACTAGTTTGCACGACTAGTGAGAAACTTGTGAGCAGTCCTGTGCGTGAATGGAAAGGAATGTGTAATGCACGCTGAATGTGCAAGTGCTCTGCGTGTAGAATGTGTACCCTCGAGCAACCTGGTGAGCGTGTTAGAGGGAAACATTGCCCCGTGCTGCCAGCGCTGTAACGAAGAATGCCTGCCTTCTAAAACTTCAAATCCAGTCTTAGAGGGTTTTTCTCCGTCACCGACTTTACAGTATCACATAAAGTGGGCAACTGCTGCCAGGGCTCGGGCACGCGCACAGGGAGCAGCCTTTCCTGATGGTCAGAGGGACCCTCCTGCGTTCCAGGGTGTGCCCATGGCCTCTGGGCCGGGCACTGGGCGGGCACCACTGTGAAGAGCCTGGGCATGGGCTGAGGGGCAGGGGCAGGATCTGGGGGTCTCCCCTGCCCTCCCCCCATCTCCAGCTCAGCGTGGGCTTCTCCACCCAGCAGCATGCCGGGGGCGAAACGGGCCCTGGATGCCAGGGCCACTTGTGTTCCCCAGGCATAAGTCTCGTTTCCCCCGGCTGTCTTTCGGGGTCAGTAGAGGCCAATGTTCTAGACGGGCACGTGGTCGGGGTACCGATGGCGCAGCGTCAACCGCCGTTCTGTGCACACGCAGGTGCGAGTACATCTTCCCACCTGAACATGCCCAGAAGGGGCCCGGAGGGGCTGCATATTGAACGGTGGAGGGTGCTGATGGGTCGTAGGTTTTTTCTTTTCCTTCCCACACAAAATTCCACTGTGCTTCGTGGGTAGGTGAAAGTCTACACTTCAACGCTGTTTCTCGATGGGTAGTTTTTCCATAACACGTGGGATCTCCAGGTTTAACCCTGGTGCCGGAAAACTCCAACAAGTACACATATGCTGAATATGGGTTTGCAGCTCTGGGGCACAGCACGTTTCCTTTGGGCCCCATGACCATGTTTTGCAGCTCATTGTTCGTGAACAATTTCTTAGGGGAGCATTCTCATGGGCAAGGGGATTTATTTCCCATGTATCAACTCTGTTCCCTACACCGGACAAAAAACTATTGAAGGGACCAAGCCCATACCCCATTTGTTACGCATCTCAAAAGGCCAAACCAGGGATAACGGGACATTGCATTCGTGGTATATGGGCTCACCGTGGGGTCTCGATACAAACCGGATCCCGCCTTTCCAAGGGGTCTGGGTCCCCTGCTCAACGGGCAGCTGGTTGAGGTGCCCACCAGGCCCCTCTCTGCCAAGCTGCTTTCCAGCCAGGTGGCCCTAGCCTGTGCTGGTGCCAGGGCTTGTTCCTCCCCAGGGGCAGGACTCGGCACTTGTTGCACCCAGTGAGGTTCCTGCCAGCCCCTTTCTCCAGCCCAGCCCGGTCCTCCGAAGGCAGCGCAACCACTGGGGTGCCAGACACGACCACCCCCCATTTTGTGGGTGCCAGCAGTGCCCAGTGCCAGCCCGTCCCCACTGGGGCTGGGCACTGACGGTGTCGCAGCCCCAGCTGTGGGATGGATGGACGAGCCACAGCACCAGGGATAGAGAAAACATTTCTTTTTTAATATTTCAGAGGGAGGGGAGCTTCCCAGGCAGTTCCCAGCCCTGCACTCCCCCAGCTGCTCACTGGCAGGGGATCGTGCTCCTCTACTGCAACTAGCGCTGCCACGGCGGGGTCTTGCAGAAGCAGATGCAGCGTGGCCGCCACAGGCGTCTCCACCAGTCCTTTAGGCAGCTACACAGACAGCTGCAGACCTTCTGCAGGCATCGTCCTGCCCAGCACAGCTCTGGGGCCGCTTGGTCACATGCCCTGCCCGTGGGCACCTGCTGCTGGGGACTGGGCTCTGCCGGGGTGCTCCTGCCCACGGAGATGGTGTTGTCCTGGCCACTGGTGCTGCTTCTGCCTGGCCCTGTGGGGCAGCTCTTGTTAACTTCCTTTGGGCTCCTCCTGCCCGCTTGTACAGGGCTGCTTCTGCCTGGTTCTGTGGGGCAACTGTTGTTAACTTCCTTCGGGCTCCTCCTGCCCGCTTGTACAGGGCTGCTTCTGCCTGGCCCTGTGGGGCAACTGTTGTTAACTTCCTTTGGGCTCCTCCTGCCCGCTTGTACAGGGCTGCTTCTGCCTGGTTCTCTGGGGCAACTGTTGTTAACTTCCTTTGGGCTCCTCCTGCCCGCTTGTACAGGGCTGCTTCTGCCTGGTTCTGTGGGGCAACTGTTGTTAACTTCCTTCGGGCTCCTCCTGCCCGCTTGTACAGGGCTGCTTCTGCCTGGCTCTGTGGGGCAACTGTTGTTAACTTCCTTCGGGCTCCTCCTGCCTGCTTGTACAGGGCTGCTTCTGCCTGGTCGCGTCTCCTTATGTTTGTCCTTGTTCCCATCTGCAGCATTGTCCTTGTCTGCATCCGCCCCCGGTAGCTCCACTCTAAGGACCCTCTTGCGCAACACTCTGGGTCTCAGCAGCCCTGGCTGGGGCTGTTCCTCTTCCCTGGTGAGCAGGGGGGAAGGAACCCTGGGGAGGGCCCCAGAACAGGCCGCCCCTCACCACTTGGCTATCTGCATCTGCAGAAACTTTTTTACACTGCTTGCTCATTTTGAGGGCGTCCTGGACCATGCGGATGAGCTCTTCAGTGCGGTTCTCTGTGACCATAGCGGAGGGGCTGCCAGGGGGTGGCTCCACATCGATGGGGCTCTGCGCCCTGTCCCTGCCATCCGTGGGGAACTCCTGGTGCTTTGGCCCCTCTGGCAGCTCCAGTGGGATGTTGAAGCCAGTTGGGAGCCCTGGCTGCCCCGCCAGCATGCAGATGGTTTTCAAAGAATATTGAGGTCCCAAGATGTTCATCGATGCTGGCTCTGCTGTTGCAGCCGGCCAGGGCTCTGGGAAGGAGCAGGGGGAGTTCAGTGAAGAGGAGCTGCTCCGGGACAGGGAGTGCGGCACGGTCTCTGGGGAGCAGTGCTCCACGCTTGACGCTTCCAGGCTTGCCCTGCAGAGGGGGAGAGGGAAGAGACCCCCGCTGCACCCGGCCCCTCCAGCGGGACTCACGGGCAGCACACCCTCCTTGGCCGGCAGGCAGCGCTGCCCAGCATGGGCAGGGGCAGGGCATGGGCTGAGGGTCTGGGGCAGGACCTGTGGGTGTCCCCTGCGCTTACCCCATCTCCACGGTTGGTGTGGGCTTCTCTGCTGCTCCATGTGCCTGGGGAGAAGCTGCCAAGAGAGGAGATGGTGTGAGTGGCCAGCAGCCCAGAGCCCCAGGCCAGGCCTTCTGCAGGGTGTCACCCGTTTCCAGGTCAATTGGGGCCGGAGCCACTCACCGCTCTCCTCCTCGAACCGGGCTCTTGTCGTGCTCGTCTGAGGCTTTGTCTTCTTCCTACGCCCCTGCAGGACCCCAGCAGCTGGGTGAGGAGATGGAAACAGCTCCCGGCCCCACACCTTAACCTCCCACCCTACCCCTCCCTGCACTGAGGGGCAGTGCAGTGCAACTGTCACCTACCCGGAGTCGCCTGAACTGCAGTATGGCCGAGACCAGGCTGAGCTGCAGCACAAGCATCATGACGTGGAGCATGTCAGACAGCGTGGGGATGTCGTGATGCCCCATGGCGCTGGCTGTGGTGTGGCCACGGTGCTCCGAGTTGTCAGCACAGACCCACGGTGCAGATCCCCAGTGACCTACTGGGTCCCCAGTGAGAGGACACCCAGCACTGCCGGAGTGTGGCAGAGGCTGCAGTCTGCAGCCCGCCCAGACGGTGCCAGACGGCCCACTGCCTTCCCCGTGGGGCGCGCACCCCCCTTTTATAGTACGGGAGGCAGCCGCCCCCACCCCCCTTTGTGACATCACTGAGGCAGTCACAGCCCCCCTTTGTGAAAATTCCTGGGGCAGCCAGAGCCCCCCTTTCCCTTTGTGACACTGGACAACCCCTGTGACCTTCCCTGGGGATCTGCGAAGCTCACTCACTCTCCCCTTCCCCCGGTGAGGGTGGGCAGGGAGAGCAGGGAAGCGGCCTCTCCGCGTAAGCCGGGAGAGGTTTGAGCAGTGGCAAGCCATGGCTGCCTGGGAAATGCCGGTGCTTGACTGCTCCCCTCTTACTGAAAAGTTGAAGGACTGTAAGGCGTGCCTTTCCTCACCAGGGATGGCACGGGGCCATGTTAGCTGGCACGATTCAAAAGCTGTAGCAGATAGAATGACACCACTTAGGAAGGAACGAGAAGCGTGACCAGGAAAAGCCACGGTGCGTGCTGTGTTGGGAGCCGCACGAGTGGCGGCCCAGAAGGAGAGGCGCCTGATTAAACAAACTAATGATGAAATGGTTAAACCCTTGCAAGAACATATAAAAACCCTGCAGAGCCAGCTAAGTGCTGAACGTAACAGCACTCAGCGACTCCACACGCTCTCTCAGATGCATTGGACGGAGAACAAACTTCACGGTCCGAATGAGAGGAAGGGGGACAAGAATCTCCTGATCAGACAGATCTTAATTCTGTTGTGGATAGTCTGCTGGGATTTACAAGACTGGCACGGCTGGCCGAGAAACAGGGCCCAAGACCTTTGTACTTGTCTAAGGAGTTGGAAATGGACCGAGAAATATTTTACCCCCAAGAATGAAGAAGTCCTAATGAGGTCGGTGATTAAGCTGAGACCACCGACAGCAGCCAAGGTGGGGAAGCCCCACCCGTTACTATCCAGACGGTGCCGCACTTGGCAGCCAAAGTGTCGAAATTCCAGGAAAAATACACCAGGTTAGCTCAAGAAACTGAGACAGAGTATGTATGGAGAGTATCACTGACAGGAGGCTATCGAGTCCTGCTGTTGGAAGACGAGGCCCAAGGGTACTGGGGGCCAGGGGTTTCCTAACTGCTGATGACCCAAGGGAGCCGTGGTCGCTAACTCTACAAGCTGCCTATTGAGCAGGGGACCCGGACCCCTTGGAAAGGGGGGGATCCAGTATGTATCGAGACCCCCATGGTGAAACCCATACACCATGAATATAACGTCCCGTTATGCCCGAGTTGGCATATTCAAATTCGTAACAAAAGAGGTACGTCCACCATAATCGCTCTTTCATAATCAAGCACTTCATAGCGTGGTCCCTTAAACGTTAAACAAACGTGGTCCTTAAACATTCCAGATAATAGAGTTGAAACGTGGGTAATAAAATCCCCTACCCCATGAGAATACTCCCCTAAGGAATTGTTCATAAAAAACTACCACCATAGAGCTACTTTTAAAGATACTTTTATTTACAGCAACACAAAGAGCAGTAAAAAAAAAAAAAAAAAAAAAAAAGACAGGTAAGATATGCAGCCACTTGTAACTGTCCCTCTTAATCCCTGCGCTGCCTCCCTTGCCCTCTGCAATACTCCAGCTGATCCCCCCGGCCCTCCTGTGTGCCGACGGGGTGTCCCCCATGCCCCCGGCGCTGAGTGCTCCCCTCTTCCCACAGGGATGCTGCCTGGGAGGAGGAGGGCTCTCTCCTCGACTTGGTGCTCTGGCAGAGCTCCTGCGACGCCGACCAGTGCCTGTGCCCTCTGGGCCGGGCCCAGGCAGAAGCAGGCGGGATGAGTGCTGGTGGTCCCGGACCCCGCAGCCCCAGTGAGGACACGATGCCTTTGTCTCCTCTGACAGGCAGGGGTGGAGGTTCCCTGGGATGCTGAGCCAGGCATGGCGCAGGGTGCGTTCTGGCAGCTTACTAACAGAAGCTGGAACTTTGCCGTGGGCTTGCTGATGTGCATGAGCACCGCAGGGCAAGAGCCTTCGCTCTTCCCCATCCTCCAGTGCCGGGGCAAGTGCAGATGCTCTGAGGAGGGAGCGCCAGTCCCTGCAGGCCCCGCTGCCATCCCTGTCATGCAGCGTCTCGTCTTCCCTGGGCTCCCTCTGCTGTGTCCCGGAGCCCTGGCCTGGTGCGATGGCAGAGCCAGCCGCAGTAACGCGCATGGACTTGCCCGGTCCCCCAGAGCCACCTGGGTGCTGGTGGGGAAGCCGGGGCTCACCCTTGGCCATGCCATCGCACTGGAGCTGCCAGAGGGGCCAAAGCACAAGGAGTTCCCCACGGATGGCAGGGACAGGCCGCAGAGCCCCGTCGATGTGGAGCCACCCCCTGCAGCCCCTCGGCCACGGTCACGCATAACCTCGCTGAAGAGCTCATGCGCATCGTCCAGGACACCCTCGTGATGGCCATGGGGTACCAAACGTTTCTGCAAGTGCTGATGGCCAAGTGGCGAGGGGCGGCCTGTGCTGGGGCCCTCCCCAGGGTTCCTTCCCCCCTGCTCACCAGGGAAGAGGAGCAGCCCCAGCCAGGGGGTGCCAGGGCTGCTGGGGACCAGAGTGTGGCCCCAGGGCCTTAGAGCCGAGCTGCCGGGGGAAGGTGCGCACACGGACAAGGCTGCGGATGGGGACAAAGACCAAGATGAGGACACGGGCCCGGGCACAAGTAGCCCTGTGCAGCTTCCGTACCAGCATCTGGCAGAATGGCGGCATGGTGTCGGCTTCGGAGAGCCAATTACGGATTCGTTGTGAAGCCGCTGTATGAGCTACTGAAAGCTTCCTGCAGTGGCTGCATTGACTGGACAGAAGGGGGTAACGCTGCTTTCAAGCGCCTGGAGCGAGCTCTGACGGAGGCCCCCGTGCTGGCATTACCCATGCTTTTAATAAAGACCTTTGATCTTTTCACCCAGGAGAGAGAAAGTACGGCCTTAGGAGTTTGGCACAAGTTTTTAGGGCCCCAGTGGCACGCTGTAACTGACTTCTCCCAACAGCTGGATGAGCTGAGCTCAGGATGGCCTGGATGCCTTCAAGCAGCAGCAGCAACTGGGCTACTGGTTCACGATTCCCCAAGTTCACCGTGGGGCAGAAGGTTACCGTCTAGGTACCACACTTGGTCATGACGGTACTGAAACAAAAAGGAGGACGTCGGCTGGCCCCGGACCATTGAGGAAGTCTGCTCCAGCCCCCAGATCTCAAGAAGCAGGCTGGGAGCTGTATGCTGATGGCAGCAGCTGCCCCCGAGAGGGATAACGATTGCCTGGGTGCGCTGGAACTACCATTGACGACCTTAACAGAATCACAAGCTTTGCCCGCAAAGGTCTCTGCTCGGGAAGCCAAACCGAATGCCCTCGCGAGGGCACGGGCCCTGAGCAAAGGGAAATGAGCCCCCACACGGGCAGGCTCCAAGTATGCCTTTGGATCGGTTCATGCGCATGGAGCTCTTTGGAAAGAGAGAGGACTATCATCTGCTCGAGGAACTGTGCTCAAATATGCGCCTCAGATCCAGGAATTATTAAAGAGCATTCAAAAACCAGCGGTGGTCGCAGTTACGCATTGCAAGGCACGTCAAGCTAGTAAGACCGCTCCGGGATAAGGAAATCAGTGGGCAGGTATGGCTGCAAAGGGGGCTGCAGAGAAAGGTATCCTGACTCTGACCCCTGCAGAGGGGAGAGTCCCGCCGGAAGCAGCGCCAAAACATGATGAAAGAGGATAATAAGTGAATAACTAAGTCACTGGCCGAAGAACAGCTAAAGGGATGGGCAGTTCCACTGGGGAATTGAAAATTCAGTGAAACTCCTCCGCAAGGCACTTGTAAGTAGGGCCACGCAGAGGTTATCAGATCCATTACAGGGAGGTGTGAAATACGCCTTAGAGACAATCCAAATGCTACTAAGAAGCTGATCATGGGGGTGACTAAGGTAGGAAATTCTCCTGGAGATTATTGGCAAATAGATTTCACCGGCTCACCCAGAAAAGAAGGATATCGATACATTTTGGCCTTGGTCGATACCTTCAGTGGATGGCCTGAAGCTGGAAAGCTTGTTGAACCAACAAGGCGGGGGAGGTAGCCCAAATCCTGTTACAAGAAATTATTCCCCGCTTTGGTATGCCTTCAGGAGTGCCATCAGACCATGGGTCCCACGTTATCGCTGGAACCGTAAAAGAGTTGAGTAAAAATTTGTTCCTAACCTGGGATTACCGCACTCCATACAGACCGGAATCTAGCGGTCAAGTGGAGCGGGTGAACTACGCCCTTCAGCAACAGCTAGGAAAAAATTGTCAGGAAACACCTATGACTTGGGTTCAGGCACTACCTCTGGCGTCACTGAGAATCAGGTTCCAGCCTCGAGGGAAGGGCGATTTGAGCCCATACAAGCTGTCGCATGGATCGCCCCATCAGGCTGCACATATACCCTCTGATACCCATCTAACGGGGCAATGAAATGGGAAAACTCAGCTAGTTTCTTTAGGGAATACTTATTTTTAGGGAGTATTTTGCAGGAATTTCAGAAGTACGCGACGGCGCGTAGATCCTTGGAACTCGACACACCGGCTCATCCCCTCCAGCCCGGAGACCGGCTGCGTATCGAGTGGTGGAATGCGGAACCTCTAAGGGGAAAGGGGAAAGGACCATATCGCATCCTTTTAACAACCTCTACAGCCGTCGAGAGTTGGGGCAAAGGACCCTGGATACATTATTCAAGCATGAAACGAGCCCCTTCATGACGGACGGCAGAACAGCTGGCCCCTCTCCAACTTAAAGAAACGGCATTAATGAATCGATGGGACAGCAGAAAAGGCCAGATAAATTGTTAAATCAATAGCTATAGGCATTTGTAGCGTGGTACAGTGTTTCCCACTGAAGCAGTCAGGAGGAAGTTGCTGTTCATCCTCCTACTGAGCAGCATAAGCCTAAGCGAAACACAGGAGAATGTGATCGCAAAACTGGTGCGAGAGCTGGGAAGAATGAGAAACCCAAGCGGCATCGGTGCTTGCGTTCCTGTACCTCCGTCTGTGGGAGACCCAGCACCTCGGGGCCTTCTCCCAGTTGATGACAGTTATTTAGAATGGGTAGGTCACATCACCGGCGAGGCCCACAAAGCTGGGGCGTCCCATTTTCTTGGCAAAAAGGGCCGGTGTCGACAGCGAGGAGGCGAGGGACTTCACGCTCCATTGACCAGAGGGAATAAAACTCTGTTTTCACCAGGAACTGGTGAGTGCCCCCTCAATTCACCAGCCCTAGGTTTAGGATTTGCTTCCGGAAGCCTGGATGCAGTGCCACCTAACATTCCGTATAGGAAAGGCTACCCAGTGAAGTACAACTAGCCGGCCAGAATGTGAAGACTTGAAGAGGTCCCCAAAACCATGGTCTAAACGAATTGAAGGGCAATGGAACTGCACCTCGCGTGTTTGAAGGCGTCCTTGACGGGGACACCAAAACGCGTGGAATCTGACCCTGTCGAAACGGAACTGCACGAAGGTTGTTGATGGAAGGAAAATGAGGATTTTGAAAGAGGGATTCTGGATAATGAATACCTGTAGGCAAAATCAAAATCAGGGAAAATCTTGTTCCCTAGGCCTCTCTGCTCCGAGCCTCTTGGTACGGGCAAGTGGAGATGGATACTAGACAGCGAGACTAGAGCTTGCAAAAATAACTCGACCAGTCACCCTAGGTGGACTGACCTTATGCCCCACATGGAGACAGAAACCAATTGAATGTAAACATTGGGGAAAAACTAAAAGAGCTCAAAATGCAGAAGAGCCCTGGCATGGACCCCCCACTTTGGAACTGGCAAACTGGGGTCTTGGCAGCTTTATTCTAGCTGGCTTAATGGCACTAGAGGATGGATAGTTGCTAGAACATGGAACACGGCAAAGGGAAACACTAGCTAAAGCAGCGGAAAAGGGATTCAAACTGATGGGTGAACAAGTACAAGCAAATAGCAAGTGTGCTTTACAGAATCGGCTGGTGTTAGCTTTAGTACCGGCTGAAGCACATGGAGTATGCGGGTACGTAAAACTAGATGTTGCTCACATGTCCCAAATGCTACTGAGGATCTCCAGAAACAACTGGATGAGATGCAAAGGGCTGCTTCAAGAGTTAGGCGGGCGGTCAATAACCGGGCGCCTAGCGAATCCCTTACAAACTATCCTTGTTCTAACTACCGTTGTCGCAGTGTTGTTTGATGACACGTAGCTGTATCAAATGGAACCTCCCCGGAAATCCATGTTGCAACGCGAGCAAATGTTATAACTATCCCATCTAAATGAGGCTTTTGATTTTGGAAAGATTCAAAGCCTCCAGAAAAAAAAAATAAAAGGGCATGGGGGTGGTATTGAATGAGGCCACCACATAGATAGGGCTCTATACACATTTGTGGTGCACTGTTCTGTCAAGGGGGGGTTGCTGGCTGAGCAAAGGGACAAGACGACCACGCTCTGCTGCAGTGAGTGGCTGTAAGTTACAGAAACCGGGCCACAAAGCTGAGGCCGCGCAGGCTCAGGCCTTCAGCCGGCAAAGCGCCCATGCGGCTCGCAGCCGTGCCCGCGGCGGGGCTGGCACACGGCAGCGGCCACAGGGGCCCTGCCACGGAGCGCCCCCGTCAGCGGGAGGGCGGGCTAGACCCCGGCAGCCCGCACAGCCGAGCCCCCGCCGGCGCCGGGCACCCGCCGGGCTGGGCAAGCACCGGGCCAGCCGGGGACGGACCCGCCGCCCGCCCGCGCTGCCCGGCGAGCCCCGCCCCGCCCTGTGCCCCGGCCAACGACGCTGCGGTAGGAACGCCAGGGCCCGCCCCCGCCGCCTCACCATTGGCTGTTGCCGGGGCGGAGCGCGCCGCGGGTGCGAGAGTGACGGGGGGACTACAAATCCCAGCGGCCGCTGTGCGCGGGCCGAGTCTCGCCTTAGCCGCTTGGAATGCCGGGAGCGCCTTGCATGGCAACGGCTGTGTGCGTGGGGGGTGGCGCTCCCGCGGCGGGTTCGGGGACACCCGCGGGGCTCCCTGGAGCACGACTGGGGCTGGCGTGAAGCCGCGGGGAGGGGGGGCCCTGTGAGGGTACGGGGACACGTGGGGGGGGCTCCAGGCCGATACGGGACCGCGTGTGAGGCGGAGGGGCCGGGGTTCCTGTCGGGGTCAGGGGACACGCGTAGGAACGAGCTCCTGGAGGGGGCCCAGGGCTGGCAGGCCACCAGGAGGGGGTTTCTTGGGGGCAGGGGGCTCCCGGGGGGCCGGCGGCTCCCGGAGCAGATGGCAGTCGGGGGAGCTCTGGCCTGGGACCCACGCTCAGGGGGCTGGGACGCACAAGGGACCGGGGGAGGGCACAAGCCTGCTCTCAACTCCAGATGACCACGCTCTGCTGCAGTGTGTAGCTGTGCGTTACAGAGACCGGGGCACAAAGCTGAGGCCGAGCTGACTCTCTAAAGCTGTTGGAAGCGACAAAGGAAGGGGCTTCTAATCGAGGGAGGCAGCCTTGGGAAGGGGGGAGCCAGGAAGGGACGGGGAAAAGAACTCGGTTGTCCAAGTTACGCAGGAAGAAGCCTCCGAGTGAGGGAGCTCTGGCCCCGAGGGGAGAGCAGCCGATAAGGCCTTGCAACCCACAGAAAGTTGGTCGAAAGTAGGGCGAAGGTGACTGTGGCAGTGGGAGATCGCGACCTGGGACTCACATGGCCCCCGAGAGAGGGCAGCCCCCGCCTGGGGAGATGCGCCCTCAATAAAAACCTTCAGTAGCGCTACCTGAGGGTGCGCACTAGTTTGCACGACTAGTGAGAAACTTGTGAGCAGTCCTGTGCGTGAATGGAAAGGAATGTGTAATGCACGCTGAATGTGCAAGTGCTCTGCGTGTAGAATGTGTACCCTCGAGCAACCTGGTGAGCGTGTTAGAGGGAAACATTGCCCCGTGCTGCCAGCGCTGTAACGAAGAATGCCTGCCTTCTAAAACTTCAAATCCAGTCTTAGAGGGTTTTTCTCCGTCACCGACTTTACAGTATCACATAAAGTGGGCAACTGCTGCCAGGGCTCGGGCACGCGCACAGGGAGCAGCCTTTCCTGATGGTCAGAGGGACCCTCCTGCGTTCCAGGGTGTGCCCATGGCCTCTGGGCCGGGCACTGGGCGGGCACCACTGTGAAGAGCCTGGGCATGGGCTGAGGGGCAGGGGCAGGATCTGGGGGTCTCCCCTGCCCTCCCCCCATCTCCAGCTCAGCGTGGGCTTCTCCACCCAGCAGCATGCCGGGGGCGAAACGGGCCCTGGATGCCAGGGCCACTTGTGTTCCCCAGGCATAAGTCTCGTTTCCCCCGGCTGTCTTTCGGGGTCAGTAGAGGCCAATGTTCTAGACGGGCACGTGGTCAGGGTACCGATGGCGCAGCGTCAACCGCCGTTCTGTGCACACGCAGGTGCGAGTACATCTTCCCACCTGAACATGCCCAGAAGGGGCCCGGAGGGGCTGCATATTGAACGGTGGAGGGTGCTGATGGGTCGTAGGTTTTTTCTTTTCCTTCCCACACAAAATTCCACTGTGCTTCGTGGGTAGGTGAAAGTCTACACTTCAACGCTGTTTCTCGATGGGTAGTTTTTCCATAACACGTGGGATCTCCAGGTTTAACCCTGGTGCCGGAAAACTCCAACAAGTACACATATGCTGAATATGGGTTTGCAGCTCTGGGGCACAGCACGTTTCCTTTGGGTCCCATGACAATGTTTTGCAGCTCATTGTTCGTGAACAATTTCTTAGGGGAGTATTCTCACAGGCAAGGGGATTTATTTCCCATGTATCAACTCTGTTCCCTACACCGGACAAAAAACTATTGAAGGGACCAAGCCCATACCCCATTTGTTACGAATCTCAAAAGGCCAAACCAGGGATAACGGGACGTTGCATTCGTGGTATATGGGCTCACCGTGGGGTCTCGATACAAACCGGATCCCGCCTTTCCAAGGGGTCCAGACCCCCTGCTCAACGGGCAGCTGGTTGAGGTGCCCACCAGGCCCCTCTCTGCCAAGCTGCTTTCCAGCCAGGTGGCCCTAGCCTGTGCTGGTGCCGGGGCTTGTTCCTCCCCAGGGGCAGGACTCGGCACTTGTTGCACCCAGTGAGGTTCCTGCCAGCCCCTTTCTCCAGCCCAGCCTGGTCCTCCGAAGGCAGCGCAACCACTGGGGTGCCAGACACGACCACCCCCCATTTTGTGGGTGCCAGCAGTGCCCAGTGCCAGCCCGTCCCCACTGGGGCTGGGCACTGACGGTGTCGCAGCCCCAGCTGTGGGATGGATGGACGAGCCACAGCACCAGGGATAGAGAAAACATTTCTTTTTTAATATTTCAGAGGGAGGGGAGCTTCCCAGGCAGTTCCCAGCCCTGCACTCCCCCAGCTGCTCACTGGCAGGGGATCGTGCTCCTCTACTGCAACTAGCGCTGCCACGGCGGGGTCTTGCAGAAGCAGATGCAGCGTGGCCGCCACAGGCGTCTCCACCAGTCCTTTAGGCAGCTACACAGACAGCTGCAGACCTTCTGCAGGCATCGTCCTGCCCAGCACAGCTCTGGGGCCGCTTGGTCACATGCCCTGCCCGTGGGCACCTGCTGCTGGGGACTGGGCTCTGCCGGGGTGCTCCTGCCCACGGAGATGGTGTTGTCCTGGCCACTGGTGCTGCTTCTGCCTGGCCCTGTGGGGCAGCTCTTGTTAACTTCCTTTGGGCTCCTCCTGCCCGCTTGTACAGGGCTGCTTCTGCCTGGCTCTGTGGGGCAGCTCTTGTTAACTTCCTTTGGGCTCCTCCTGCCCGCTTGTACAGGGCTGCTTCTGCCTGGCTCTGTGGGGCAACTGTTGTTAACTTCCTTCGGGCTCCTCCTGCCCGCTTGTACAGGGCTGCTTCTGCCTGGTTCTGTGGGGCAACTGTTGTTAACTTCCTTTGGGCTCCTCCTGCCCGCTTGTACAGGGCTGCTTCTGCCTGGTTCTGTGGGGCAACTGTTGTTAACTTCCTTCGGGCTCCTCCTGCCCGCTTGTACAGGGCTGCTTCTGCCTGGTTCTGTGGGGCAACTGTTGTTAACTTCCTTCGGGCTCCTCCTGCCTGCTTGTACAGGGCTGCTTCTGCCTGGTCGCATCTCCTTATGTTTGTCCTTGTTCCCATCTGCAGCATTGTCAGTATCTGTGTCCGACTGCGGCAGCTCCACTCTAAGGCCCCTCTTGCGCGACACTCTGGGTCTCAGCAGCCCTGGCTGGGGCTGTTCCTCTTCCCTGGTGAGCAGGGGGGAAGGAACCCTGGGGAGGGCCCCAGCACAGGCCGCCCCTCGCCACTTGGCTGTCAGCATCTGCAGAAACCTTTCGTACTGCTCGATGTCTTCAAGGGTGTCCTGAATGATGTACATGAACTCCTCAGTGTGGTTCTCTGTGCCTATGGCCGAGGGGCTGCCAGGGGGTGGCTCCACATCGATGGGGCAGCTTCTGCCTGGTCGCGTCTCCTTCTGTTTGTCCTTGTCCCCATCTGCAGCATTGTCCTTGTCTGCATCTGCCCCCGGTAGCTCCACTCTAAGGCCCCTCTTGCGCGACACTCTGGGTCTCAGCAGCCCTTGCTGGGGCTGTTCCTCTTCCCTGGTGAGCAGTGGGGAAGGAAACCTGGGGAGGGCCCCAGCACAGGCCATGTTTTGACACATGGCTGTCAGCCTCTGCAGAATCCCTTTGTACTGCTCGATCTTTTCGATGGTGTCTTGTGTGATGCACTTTAACTCCTTAGTGCGGTTCTTTGTGCCTATGGCCGAGGGGCTGCCAGGGGGTGGCTCCACATCGATGGGGCTGCTTCTGCCTGGTCGCGTCTCCTTATGTTTGTCCTTGTCCCCATCTGCAGCATTGTCCTTGTCTGCATCCGCCCCCGGTAGCTTCACTCTAAGGCCCCTCTTGCGCGACACTCTGGGTCTCAGCAGCCCTGGCTGGGGCTGTTCCTCTTCCCTGGTGAGCAGGGGGGAAGGAACCCTGGGGAGGGCCCCAGCACAGGCCGCCCCTCACCACTTGGCTATCTGCATCTGCAGAAACTTTTTTACACTGCTTGCTCATTTTGAGGGCGTCCTGGACCATGCGGATGAGCTCTTCAGTGCGGTTCTCTGTGACCATGGCAGAGGGGCTGCCAGGGGGTGGCTCCACATCGATGGGGCTCTGCGCCCTGTCCCTGCCATCCGTGGGGAACTCCTGGTGCTTTGGCCCCTCTGGCAGCTCCAGTGGGATGTTGAAGCCAGTTGGGAGCCCTGGCTGCCCCGCCAGCATGCAGATGGTTTTCAAAGAATATTGAGGTCCCAAGATGTTCATCGATGCTGGCTCTGCTGTTGCAGCCGGCCAGGGCTCTGGGAAGGAGCAGGGGGAGTTCAGTGAAGAGGAGCTGCTCCGGGACAGGGAGTGCGGCACGGTCTCTGGGGAGCAGTGCTCCACGCTTGACGCTTCCAGGCTTGCCCTGCAGAGGGGGAGAGGGAAGAGACCCCCGCTGCACCCGGCCCCTCCGGCAGGACTCACGGGCAGCACACCCTCCTTGGCCGGCAGGCAGCGCTGCCCAGCGTGGGCAGGGGCAGGGCATGGGCTGAGGGTCTGGGGCAGGACCTGTGGGTGTCCCCTGCGCGTACCCCATCTCCACGGTTGGTGTGGGCTTCTCTGCTGCTCCATGTGCCTGGGGAGAAGCTGCCAAGAGAGGAGATGGTGTGAGTGGCCAGCAGCCCAGAGCCCCAGGCCAGGCCTTCTGCAGGGTGTCACCCGTTTCCAGGTCAATTGGGGCCGGAGCCACTCACCACTCTCCTCCTCGAACCGGGCTCTTGTCGTGCTCGTCTGAGGCTTTGTCTTCTTCCTACGCCCCTGCAGGACCCCAGCAGCTGGGTGAGGAGATGGAAACAGCTCCTGGCCCCACACCTTAACCTCCCACCCTACCCCTCCCTGCACTGAGGGGCAGTGCAGTGCAACTGTCACCTACCCGGAGTCGCCTGAACTGCAGTATGGCCGAAACCAGGCTGAGCTGCAGCACGAGCATCATGACGTGGAGCATGTCAGACAGCGTGGGGATGTCGTGATGCCCCATGGCGCTGGCTGTGGTGTGGCCACGGTGCTCCGAGTTGTCAGCACAGACCCACGGTGCAGATCCCCAGTGACCTACTGGGTCCCCAGTGAGAGGACACCCAGCACTGCTGGAGTGTGGCAGAGGCTGCAGTCTGCAGCCCGCCCAGACGGTGCCAGACAGCCCACTGCCTTCCCCGTGGGGCGCGCACCCCCCTTTTATAGTACGGGAGGCAGCCGCCCCCGCCCCCCTTTGTGACATCACTGGGGCAGTCACAGCCCCCCTTTGTGACATCACTGTGGCAGTCACACCCCCCCTTTGTGAAAATTCCTGGGGCAGCCAGAGCCCCCCTTTCCCTTTGTGACACTGGACAACCCCTGTGACCTTCCCTGGGGATTTGCGAAGCTCACTCACTCTCCCCTTCCCCCGGTGAGGGTGGGCAGGGAGAGCAGGGAAGCGGCCTCTCCGCGTAAGCCGGGAGAGGTTTGAGCAGTGGCAAGCCATGGCTGCCTGGGAAATGCCGGTGCTTGACTGCTCCCCTCTTACTGAAAAGTTGAAGGACTGTAAGGCGTGCCTTTCCTCACCAGGGATGGCACGGGGCCATGTTAGCTGGCACGATTCAAAAGCTGTAGCAGATAGAATGACACCACTTAGGAAGGAACGAGAAGCGTGACCAGGAAAAGCCACGGTGCGTGCTGTGTTGGGAGCCGCACGAGTGGCGGCCCAGAAGGAGAGGCGCCTGATTAAACAAACTAATGATGAAATGGTTAAACCCTTGCAAGAACATATAAAAACCCTGCAGAGCCAGCTAAGTGCTGAACGTAACAGCACTCAGCGACTCCACACGCTCTCTCAGATGCATTGGACGGAGAACAAACTTCACGGTCCGAATGAGAGGAAGGGGGACAAGAATCTCCTGATCAGACAGATCTTAATTCTGTTGTGGATAGTCTGCTGGGATTTACAAGACTGGCACAGCTGGCCGAGAAACAGGGCCCAAGACCTTTGTACTTGTCTAAGGAGTTGGAAATGGACCGAGAAATATTTTACCCCAAGAATGAAGAAGTCCTAATGAGGTCGGTGATTAAGCTGAGACCACCGACAGCAGCCAAGGTGGGGAAGCCCCACCCGTTACTATCCAGACGGTGCCGCACTCGGCAGCCAAAGTGTCGAAATTCCAGGAAAAATACACCAGGTTAGCTCAAGAAACTGAGACAGAGTATGTATGGAGAGTATCACTGACAGGAGGCTATCGAGTCCTGCTGTTGGAAGACGAGGCCCAAGGGTACTGGGGGCCAGGGGTTTCCTAACTGCTGATGACCCAAGGGAGCCGTGGTCGCTAACTCTACAAGCTGCCTATTGAGCAGGGGACCCGGACCCCTTGGAAAGGGGGGATCCAGTATGTATCGAGACCCCATGGTGAACCCATACACCATGAATATAACGTCCCGTTATGCCCGAGTTGGCATATTCAAATTCGTAACAAAAGAGGTACGTCCACCATAATCGCTCTTTCATAATCAAGCACTTTCATAGCGTGGTCCCTTAAACGTTAAACAAACGTGGTCCTTAAACATTCCAGATAATAGAGTTGAAACGTGGGTAATAAATCCCCTACCCCATGAGAATACTCCCCTAAGGAATTGTTCATAAAAAACTACCACCATAGAGCTACTTTTAAAGATACTTTTATTTACAGCAACGCAAAGAGCAGTAAAAAAAAAAAAAAAAAAAAAAAAAGACAGGTAAGATATGCAGCCACTTGTAACTGTCCCTCTTAATCCCCTGCGCTGCCTCCCTTGCCCTCTGCAATACTCCAGCTGATCCCCCCCGGCCCCCCTGTGTGCCGACGGGGTGTCCCCCATGCCCCCGGCACTGAGTGCTCCCCTCTTCCCACAGGGATGCTGCCTGGGAGGAGGAGGGCTCTCTCCTCGACTTGGTGCTCTGGCAGAGCTCCTGCGACGCCGACCAGTGCCTGTGCCCTCTGGGCCGGGCCCAGGCAGAGCAGGCGGGATGAGTGCTGGTGGTCCCGGACCCCGCAGCCCCAGTGAGGACACGATGCCTTTGTCTCCTCTGACGGGCAGGGGTGGAGGTTCCCTGGGATGCTGAGCCAGGCATGGCGCAGGGTGCGTTCTGGCAGCTTACTAACAGAAGCTGGAACTTTGCCGTGGGCTTGCTGATGTGCATGAGCACCGCAGGGCAAGAGCCTTCGCTCTTCCCCATCCTCCAGTGCCGGGCAAGTGCAGATGCTCTGAGGAGGGAGCGCCAGTCCCCACAGGCCCCGCTGCCATCCCCGTCATGCAGCGTCTCGTCTTCCCTGGGCTCCCTCTGCTGTGTCCCGGAGCCCTGGCCTGGTGCGATGGCAGAGCCAGCCGCAGTAACGCGCATGGGACTTGCCCGGTCCCCCAGAGCCACCTGGGTGCTGGTGGGGAAGCCGGGGCTCACCCTTGGCCAGGCCATCCCACTGGAGCTGCCAGAGGGGCCAAAGCACAAGGAGTTCCCCACGGATGGCAGGGACAGGCCGCAGAGCCCCGTCGATGTGGAGCCACCCCCTGCAGCCCCTCGGCCACGGTCACGCATAACCTCGCTGAAGAGCTCATGCGCATCGTCCAGGACACCCTCGTGATGGCCATGGGGTACCAAACGTTTCTGCAAGTGCTGATGGCCAAGTGGCGAGGGGCGGCCTGTGCTGGGGCCCTCCCCAGGGTTCCTTCCCCCCTGCTCACCAGGGAAGAGGAGCAGCCCCAGCCAGGGGGTGCCAGGGCTGCTGGGGACCAGAGTGTGGCCCCAGGGCCTTAGAGCCGAGCTGCCGGGGGAAGGTGCGCACACGGACAAGGCTGCGGATGGGGACAAAGACCAAGATGAGGACACGGGCCCGGGCACAAGTAGCCCTGTGCAGCTTCCGTACCAGCATCTGGCAGAATGGCGGCATGGTGTCGGCTTCGGAGAGCCAATTACGGATTCGTTGTGAAGCCGCTGTATGAGCTACTGAAAGCTTCCTGCAGTGGCTGCATTGACTGGACAGAAGGGGGTAACGCTGCTTTCAAGCGCCTGGAGCGAGCTCTGACGGAGGCCCCCGTGCTGGCATTACCCATGCTTTTAATAAAGACCTTTGATCTTTTCACCCAGGAGAGAGAAAGTACGGCCTTAGGAGTTTGGCACAAGTTTTTAGGGCCCCAGTGGCACGCTGTAACTGACTTCTCCCAACAGCTGGATGAGCTGAGCTCAGGATGGCCTGGATGCCTTCAAGCAGCAGCAGCAACTGGGCTACTGGTTCACGATTCCCCAAGTTCACCGTGGGGCAGAAGGTTACCGTCTAGGTACCACACTTGGTCATGACGGTACTGAAACAAAAAGGAGGACGTCGGCTGGCCCCGGACCATTGAGGAAGTCTGCTCCAGCCCCCAGATCTCAAGAAGCAGGCTGGGAGCTGTATGCTGACGGCAGCAGCTGGCCCCGAGAGGGATAACAATTGCCTGGGTGCGCTGGAACTACCATCGACGACCTTAACAGAATCACAAGCTTTGCCCGCAAAGGTCTCTGCTCGGGAAGCCAAACCGAATGCCCTCGCGAGGGCACGGGCCCTGAGCAAAGGGAAATGAGCCCCCACACGGGCAGGCTCCAAGTATGCCTTTGGATCGGTTCATGCGCATGGAGCTCTTTGGAAAGAGAGAGGACTATCATCTGCTCGAGGAACTGTGCTCAAATATGCGCCTCAGATCCAGGAATTATTAAAGAGCATTCAAAAACCAGCGGTGGTCGCAGTTACGCATTGCAAGGCACGTCAAGCTAGTAAGACCGCTCCGGGATAAGGAAATCAGTGGGCAGGTATGGCTGCAAAGGGGGCTGCAGAGAAAGGTATCCTGACTCTGACCCCTGCAGAGGGGAGAGTCCCACCGGAAGCAGCGCCAAAACATGATGAAAGAGGATAATAAGTGAATAACTAAGTCACTGGCCGAAGAACGGCTAAAGGGATGGGCAGTTCCACTGGGGAATTGAAAATTCAGTGAAACTCCTCCGCAAGGCACTTGTAAGTAGGGCCACGCAGAGGTTATCAGATCCATTACAGGGAGGTGTGAAATACGCCTTAGAGACAATCCAAATGCTACTAAGAAGCTGATCATGGGGGTGACTAAGGTAGGAAATTCTCCTGGAGATTATTGGCAAATAGATTTCACCGGCTCACCCAGAAAAGAAGGATATCGATACATTTTGGCCTTGGTCGATACCTTCAGTGGATGGCCTGAAGCTGGAAAGCTTGTTGAACCAACAAGGCGGGGGAGGTAGCCCAAATCCTGTTACAAGAAATTATTCCCCGCTTTGGTATGCCTTCAGGAGTGCCATCAGACCATGGGTCCCACGTTATCGCTGGAACCGTAAAAGAGTTGAGTAAAAATTTGTTCCTAACCTGGGATTACCGCACTCCATACAGACCGGAATCTAGCGGTCAAGTGGAGTGGGTGAACTACGCCCTTCAGCAACAGCTAGGAAAAAATTGTCAGGAAACACCTATGACTTGGGTTCAGGCACTACCTCTGGCGTCACTGAGAATCAGGTTCCAGCCTCGAGGGAAGGGCGATTTGAGCCCATACAAGCTGTCGCATGGATCGCCCCATCAGGCTGCACATATACCCTCTGATACCCATCTAACGGGGCAATGAAATGGGAAAACTCAGCTAGTTTCTTTAGGGAATACTTATTTTTAGGGAGTATTTTGCAGGAATTTCAGAAGTACGCGACGGCGCGTAGATCCTTGGAACTCGACACACCGGCTCATCCCCTCCAGCCCGGAGACCGGCTGCGTATCGAGTGGTGGAATGCGGAACCTCTAAGGGGAAAGGGGAAAGGACCATATCGCATCCTTTTAACAACCTCTACAGCCGTCGAGTTGGGGCAAAGGACCCTGGATACATTATTCAAGCATGAAACGAGCCCCTTCATGACGGACGGCAGAACAGCTGGCCCCTCTCCAACTTAAAGAAACGGCATTAATGAATCGATGGGACAGCAGAAAAGGCCAGATAAATTGTTAAATCAATAGCTATAGGCATTTGTAGCGTGGTACAGTGTTTCCCACTGAAGCAGTCAGGAGGAAGTTGCTGTTCATCCTCCTACTGAGCAGCATAAGCCTAAGCGAAACACAGGAGAATGTGATCGCAAAACTGGTGCGAGAGCTGGGAAGAATGAGAAACCCAAGCGGCATCGGTGCTTGCGTTCCTGTACCTCCGTCTGTGGGAGACCCAGCACCTCGGGGCCTTCTCCCAGTTGATGACAGTTATTTAGAATGGGTAGGTCACATCACCGGCGAGGCCCACAAAGCTGGGGCGTCCCATTTTCTTGGCAAAAAGGGCCGGTGTCGACAGCGAGGAGGCGAGGGACTTCACGCTCCATTGACCAGAGGGAATAAAACTCTGTTTTCACCAGGAACTGGTGAGTGCCCCCTCAATTCACCAGCCCTAGGTTTAGGATTTGCTTCCGGAAGCCTGGATGCAGTGCCACCTAACATTCCGTATAGGAAAGGCTACCCAGTGAAGTACAACTAGCCTGCCAGAATGTGAAGACTTGAAGAGGTCCCCAAAACCATGGTCTAAACGAATTGAAGGGCAATGGAACTGCACCTCGCGTGTTTGAAGGCGTCCTTGACGGGGACACCAAAACGCGTGGAATCTGACCCTGTCGAAACGGAACTGCACGAAGGTTGTTGATGGAAGGAAAATGAGGATTTTGAAAGAGGGATTCTGGATAATGAATACCTGTAGGCAAAATCAAAATCAGGGAAAATCTTGTTCCCTAGGCCTCTCTGCTCCGAGCCTCTTGGTACGGGCAAGTGGAGATGGATACTAGACAGCGAGACTAGAGCTTGCAAAAATAACTCGACCAGTCACCCTAGGTGGACTGACCTTATGCCCCACATGGAGACAGAAACCAATTGAATGTAAACATTGGGGAAAAACTAAAAGAGCTCAAAATGCAGAAGAGCCCTGGCATGGACCCCCCACTTTGGAACTGGCAAACTGGGGTCTTGGCAGCTTTATTCTAGCTGGCTTAATGGCACTAGAGGATGGATAGTTGCTAGAACATGGAACACGGCAAAGGGAAACACTAGCTAAAGCAGCGGAAAAGGGATTCAAACTGATGGGTGAACAAGTACAAGCAAATAGCAAGTGTGCTTTACAGAATCGGCTGGTGTTAGCTTTAGTACCGGCTGAAGCACATGGAGTATGCGGGTACGTAAAACTAGATGTTGCTCACATGTCCCAAATGCTACCGAGGATCTCCAGAAACAACTGGATGAGATGCAAAGGGCTGCTTCAAGAGTTAGGCGGGCGGTCAATAACCGGGCGCCTAGCGAATCCCTTACAAACTATCCTTGTTCTAACTACCGTTGTCGCAGTGTTGTTTGATGACACGTAGCTGTATCAAATGGAACCTCCCCGGAAATCCATGTTGCAACGCGAGCAAATGTTATAACTATCCCATCTAAATGAGGCTTTTGATTTTGGAAAGATTCAAAGCCTCCAGAAAAAAAAAATAAAAGGGCATGGGGGTGGTATTGAATGAGGCCACCACATAGATAGGGCTCTATACACATTTGTGGCGCACTGTTCTGTCAAGGGGGGGTTGCTGGCTGAGCAAAGGGACAAGACGACCACGCTCTGCTGCAGTGAGTGGCTGTAAGTTACAGAAACCGGGCCACAAAGCTGAGGCCGCGCAGGCTCAGGCCTTCAGCCGGCAAAGCGCCCATGCGGCTCGCAGCCGTGCCCGCGGCGGGGCTGGCACACGGCAGCGGCCACAGGGGCCCTGCCACGGAGCGCCCCCGTCAGCGGGAGGGCGGGCTAGACCCCGGCAGCCCGCACAGCCGAGCCCCCGCCGGCGCCGGGCACCCGCCGGGCTGGGCAAGCACCGGGCCAGCCGGGGACGGACCCGCCGCCCGCCCGCGCTGCCCGGCGAGCCCCGCCCCGCCCTGTGCCCCGGCCAACGACGCTGCGGTAGGAACGCCAGGGCCCGCCCCCGCCGCCTCACCATTGGCTGTTGCCGGGGCGGAGCGCGCCGCGGGTGCGAGAGTGACGGGGGGGACTACAAATCCCAGCGGCCGCTGTGCGCGGGCCGAGTCTCGCCTTAGCCGCTTGGAATGCCGGGAGCGCCTTGCATGGCAACGGCTGTGTGCGTGGGGGGGTGGCGCTCCCGCGGCGGGTTCGGGGACACCCGCGGGGCTCCCTGGAGCACGACTGGGGCTGGCGTGAAGCCGCGGGGAGGGGGGGGCCCTGTGAGGGTACGGGGACACGTGGGGGGGGCTCCAGGCCGATACGGGACCGCGTGTGAGGCGGAGGGGCCGGGGTTCCTGTCGGGGTCAGGGGACACGCGTAGGAACGAGCTCCTGGAGGGGGCCCAGGGCTGGCAGGCCACCAGGAGGGGGTTTCTTGGGGGCAGGGGGCTCCCGGGGGGCCGGCGGCTCCCGGAGCAGATGGCAGTCGGGGGAGCTCTGGCCTGGGACCCACGCTCAGGGGGCTGGGACGCACAAGGGACCGGGGGAGGGCACAAGCCTGCTCTCAACTCCAGATGACCACGCTCTGCTGCAGTGTGTAGCTGTGCGTTACAGAGACCGGGGCACAAAGCTGAGGCCGAGCTGACTCTCTAAAGCTGTTGGAAGCGACAAAGGAAGGGGCTTCTAATCGAGGGAGGCAGCCTTGGGAAGGGGGGAGCCAGGAAGGGACGGGGAAAAGAACTCGGTTGTCCAAGTTACGCAGGAAGAAGCCTCCGAGTGAGGGAGCTCTGGCCCCGAGGGGAGAGCAGCCGATAAGGCCTTGCAACCCACAGAAAGTTGGTCGAAAGTAGGGCGAAGGTGACTGTGGCAGTGGGAGATCGCGACCTGGGACTCACATGGCCCCCGAGAGAGGGCAGCCCCCGCCTGGGGAGATGCGCCCTCAATAAAAACCTTCAGTAGCGCTACCTGAGGGTGCGCACTAGTTTGCACGACTAGTGAGAAACTTGTGAGCAGTCCTGTGCGTGAATGGAAAGGAATGTGTAATGCACGCTGAATGTGCAAGTGCTCTGCGTGTAGAATGTGTACCCTCGAGCAACCTGGTGAGCGTGTTAGAGGGAAACATTGCCCCGTGCTGCCAGCGCTGTAACGAAGAATGCCTGCCTTCTAAAACTTCAAATCCAGTCTTAGAGGGTTTTTCTCCGTCACCGACTTTACAGTATCACATAAAGTGGGCAACTGCTGCCAGGGCTCGGGCACGCGCACAGGGAGCAGCCTTTCCTGATGGTCAGAGGGACCCTCCTGCGTTCCAGGGTGTGCCCATGGCCTCTGGGCCGGGCACTGGGCGGGCACCACTGTGAAGAGCCTGGGCATGGGCTGAGGGGCAGGGGCAGGATCTGGGGGTCTCCCCTGCCCTCCCCCCATCTCCAGCTCAGCGTGGGCTTCTCCACCCAGCAGCATGCCGGGGGCGAAACGGGCCCTGGATGCCAGGGCCACTTGTGTTCCCCAGGCATAAGTCTCGTTTCCCCCGGCTGTCTTTCGGGGTCAGTAGAGGCCAATGTTCTAGACGGGCACGTGGTCAGGGTACCGATGGCGCAGCGTCAACCGCCGTTCTGTGCACACGCAGGTGCGAGTACATCTTCCCACCTGAACATGCCCAGAAGGGGCCCGGAGGGGCTGCATATTGAACGGTGGAGGGTGCTGATGGGTCGTAGGTTTTTTCTTTTCCTTCCCACACAAAATTCCACTGTGCTTCGTGGGTAGGTGAAAGTCTACACTTCAACGCTGTTTCTCGATGGGTAGTTTTTCCATAACACGTGGGATCTCCAGGTTTAACCCTGGTGCCGGAAAACTCCAACAAGTACACATATGCTGAATATGGGTTTGCAGCTCTGGGGCACAGCACGTTTCCTTTGGGTCCCATGACAATGTTTTGCAGCTCATTGTTCGTGAACAATTTCTTAGGGGAGCATTCTCATGGGCAAGGGGATTTATTTCCCATGTATCAACTCTGTTCCCTACACCGCACAAAAAACTATTGAAGGGACCAAGCCCATACCCCATTTGTTACGAATCTCAAAAGGCCAAACCAGGGATAACGGGACGTTGCATTCGTGGTATATGGGCTCACCGTGGGGTCTCGATACAAACCGGATCCCGCCTTTCCAAGGGGTCCGGGTCCCCTGCTCAACGGGCAGCTGGTTGAGGTGCCCACCAGGCCCCTCTCTGCCAAGCTGCTTTCCAGCCAGGTGGCCCTAGCCTGTGCTGGTGCCGGGGCTTGTTCCTCCCCAGGGGCAGGACTCGGCACTTGTTGCACCCAGTGAGGTTCCTGCCAGCCCCTTTCTCCAGCCCAGCCTGGTCCTCCAAAGGCAGCGCAACCACTGGGGTGCCAGACATGACCACCCCCCATTTTGTGGGTGCCAGCAGTGCCCAGTGCCAGCCCGTCCCCACTGGGGCTGGGCACTGACGGTGTCGCAGCCCCAGCTGTGGGATGGATGGACGAGCCACAGCACCAGGGATAGAGAAAACATTTCTTTTTTAATATTTCAGAGGGAGGGGAGCTTCCCAGGCAGTTCCCAGCCCTGCACTCCCCCAGCTGCTCACTGGCAGGGGATCGTGCTCCTCTACTGCAACTAGCGCTGCCACGGCGGGGTCTTGCAGAAGCAGATGCAGCGTGGCCGCCACAGGCGTCTCCACCAGTCCTTTAGGCAGCTACACAGACAGCTGCAGACCTTCTGCAGGCATCGTCCTGCCCAGCACAGCTCTGGGGCCGCTTGGTCACATGCCCTGCCCGTGGGCACCTGCTGCTGGGGACTGGGCTCTGCCGGGGTGCTCCTGCCCACGGAGATGGTGTTGTCCTGGCCACTGGTGCTGCTTCTGCCTGGCCCTGTGGGGCAGCTCTTGTTAACTTCGTTTGGGCTCCTCCTGCACGCTTGTACAGGGCTGCTTCTGCCTGGCTCTGTGGGGCAACTGTTGTTAACTTCCTTTGGGCTCCTCCTGCCCGCTTGTACAGGGCTGCTTCTGCCTGGCTCTGTGGGGCAACTGTTGTTAACTTCCTTCGGGATCCTCCTGCCCGCTTGTACAGGGCTGCTTCTGCCTGGCCCTGTGGGGCAACTGTTGTTAACTTCCTTTGGGCTCCTCCTGCACGCTTGTACAGGTCTGCTTCTGCCTGGTCGCGTCTCCTTATGTTTGTCCTTGTTCCCATCTGCAGCATTGTCCTTGTCTGCATCCGCCCCCGGTAGCTTCACTCTAAGGCCCCTCTTGCGCGACACTCTGGGTCTCAGCAGCCCTGGCTGGGGCTGTTCCTCTTCCCTGGTGAGCAGGGGGGAAGGAACCCTGGGGAGGGCCCCAGCCCTTTCCGCCCCTCGCCACTTGGCTGTCAGCATCTGCAGAAACCTTTCGTACTGCTCGATGTCTTCAAGGGTGTCCTGAATGATGTACATGAACTCCTCAGTGTGGTTCTCTGTGCCTATGGCCGAGGGGCTGCCAGGGGGTGGCTCCACATCGATGGAGCTGCTTCTGCCTGGTCGCGTCTCCTTCTGTTTGTCCTTGTCCCCACCTGCAGCATTGTCCTTGTCTGCATCCGCCCCCGGTAGCTTCACTCTAAGGCCCCTCTTGCGCGACACTCTGGCTCTCAGCAGCCCTGGCTGGGGCTGTTCCTCTTCCCTGGTGAGCAGGGGGGAAGGAACCCTGGGGAGGGCCCCAGCACAGGCCATGTTTTGACACATGGCTGTCAGCCTCTGCAGAAACCTTTCGTACTGCTCGGTCACTTTGAGGGTGTCCTGCGTGATGCACATTAACTCCTCAGTGCGGTTCTTTGTGACTATGGCTGAGGGGCTGCCTGGGGGTGGCTCCACATCGATGGGGCTGCTTCTGCCTGGTCGCGTCTCCTTATGTTTGTCCTTGTCCCCATCTGCAGCATTGTCCTTGTCTGCATCCGCCCCCGGTAGCTTCACTCTAAGGCCCCTCTTGCGCGACACTCTGGGTCTCAGCAGCCCTGGCTGGGGCTGTTCCTCTTCCCTGGTGAGCAGGGGGGAAGGAACCCTGGGGAGGGCCTCAGAACAGGCCACTTTTTGCCACTTGGCTATCTGCATCTGCAGAAACTTTTTGCACTGCTTGCTCAATTTGAGGGCGTCCTGGACTATGCGGATGAGCTCTTCAGTGCGGTTCTCTGTGACCATGGCCGAGGGGCTTCCAGGGGGTGGCTCCACATCGATGGGGCTCTGCGCCCTGTCCCTGCCATCCGTGGGGAACTCCTGGTGCTTTGGCCCCTCTGGCAGCTCCAATGGGATGTTGAAGCCAGTTGGGAGCCCTGGCTGCCCCGCCAGCATGCAGATGGTTTTAAAAGAATATTGAGGTCCCAAGATGTTCATCGATGCTGGCTCTGCTGTTGCAGCCGGCCAGGGCTCTGGGAAGGAGCAGGGGGAGTTCAGTGAAGAGGAGCTGCTCCGGGACAGGGAGTGCGGCACGGTCTCTGGGGAGCAGTGCTCCACGCTTGACGCTTCCAGGCTTGCCCTGCAGAGGGGGAGAGGGAAGAGACCCCCGCTGCACCCGGCCCCTCCGGCGGGACTCACGGGCAGCACATCCTCCTTGGCCGGCAGGCAGCGCTGCCCAGCGTGGGCAGGGGCAGGGCATGGGCTGAGGGTCTGGGGCAGGACCTGTGGGTGTCCCCTGCGCTTACCCCATCTCCACGGTTGGTGTGGGCTTCTCTGCTGCTCCATGTGCCTGGGGAGAAGCTGCCAAGAGAGGAGATGGTGTGAGTGGCCAGCAGCCCAGAGCCCCAGGCCAGGCCTTCTGCAGGGTGTCACCCGTTTCCAGGTCAATTGGGGCCTGAGCCACTCACCGCTCTCCTCCTCGAACCGGGCTCTTGTCGTGCTCGTCTGAGGCTTTGTCTTCTTCCTACGCCCCTGCAGGACCCCAGCAGCTGGGTGAGGAGACGGAAACAGCTCCCGGCCCCACACCTTAACCTCCCACCCTACCCCTCCCTGCACTGAGGGGCAGTGCAGTGCAACTGTCACCTACCCTGAGTCTCCTGAAATACAGTATGGCCGAGACCAGGCTGAGCTGCAGCACGAGCATCATGACGTGGAGCATGTCAGACAGCGTGGGGATGTCGTGATGCCCCATGGCGCTGGCTGTGGTGTGGCCACGGTGCTCCGAGTTGTCAGCACAGACCCACGGTGCAGATCCCCAGTGACCTACTGGGTCCCCAGTGAGAGGACACCCAGCACTGCCGGAGTGTGGCAGAGGCTGCAGTCTGCAGCCCGCCCAGACGGTGCCAGACGGCCCACTGCCTTCCCCGTGGGGCGCGCACCCCCCTTTTATAGTACGGGAGGCAGCCGCCCCCGCCCCCCTTTGTGACATCACTGGGGCAGTCACAGCCCCCCTTTGTGACATCACTGTGGCAGTCACAGCCCCCCTTTGTGAAAATTCCTAGGGCAGCCAGAGCCCCCCTTTCCCTTTGTGACACTGGACAACCCCTGTGACCTGTCGCGACAGAGGGAAGACACAGTCGCTCAATATGAGTGATCAGCAGACTTCGTTTATTGTCTCTTACAGTCACCTTTTATGCCTTCTTATAATTAGCTCATACATATTACAAAAGTTAAAGCTCATTATTGGTTAGTTGCCTAAATACCAAGCCCGCCCCTTGTTTCTCTTCTGTAGTTATGTGTTCCCACCTGCAACGTTCTTTTCCCACCGAAATCTTCCTGTTATTGTGTAACAAGGACAGCCAAAGACAGTGTATTTTTGCTTTACTTCAGATCAGCTGAGAGCCATGTGCATTTTTGTCCAGCCAGCTGGACTATGTCTATGTGACCCTTTTCAGCTAGCCAGTTATCCACACCTGTGACCTTCCCTGGGGATTTGCGAAGCTCACTCACTCTCCCCTTCCCCCGGTGAGGGTGGGCAGGGAGAGCAGGGAAGCGGCCTCTCCGCGTAAGCCGGGAGACGTTTGAGCAGTGGCAAGCCATGGCTGCCTGGGAAATGCCGGTGCTTGACTGCTCCCCTCTTACTGAAAAGTTGAAGGACTGTAAGGCGTGCCTTTCCTCACCAGGGATGGCACGGGGCCATGTTAGCTGGCACGATTCAAAAGCTGTAGCAGATAGAATGACACCACTTAGGAAGGAACGAGAAGCGTGACCAGGAAAAGCCACGGTGCGTGCTGTGTTGGGAGCCGCACGAGTGGCGGCCCAGAAGGAGAGGCGCCTGATTAAACAAACTAATGATGAAATGGTTAAACCCTTGCAAGAACATATAAAAACCCTGCAGAGCCAGCTAAGTGCTGAACGTAACAGCACTCAGCGACTCCACACGCTCTCTCAGATGCATTGGACGGAGAACAAACTTCACGGTCCGAATGAGAGGAAGGGGGACAAGAATCTCCTGATCAGACAGATCTTAATTCTGTTGTGGATAGTCTGCTGGGATTTACAAGACTGGCATGGCTGGCCGAGAAACAGGGCCCAAGACCTTTGTACTTGTCTAAGGAGTTGGAAATGGACCGAGAAATATTTTACCCCACTGGGGTTGGGCACTGACGGTGTCGCAGCCCCAGCTGTGGGATGGATGGACGAGCCACAGCACCAGGGATAGAGAAAACATTTCTTTTTTAATATTTCAGAGGGAGGGGAGCTTCCCAGGCAGTTCCCAGCCCTGCACTCCCCCAGCTGCTCACTGGCAGGGGATCGTGCTCCTCTACTGCAACTAGCGCTGCCACGGCGGGGTCTTGCAGAAGCAGATGCAGCATGGTCACCACAGGCGTCTCCACCAGTCCTCTAGGCAGCTCCCCGTGGGCACCTGCTGCTGGGGACTGGGCTCTGCCGGGGTGCTCCTGCCCACGGAGATGGTGTTGTCCTGGCCACTGGTGCTGCTTCTGCCTGGCCCTGTGGGGCAACTGTTGTTAACTTCCTTTGGGCTCCTCCTGCACGCTTGTACAGGTCTGCTTCTGCCTGGTCGCGTCTCCTTATGTTTGTCCTTGTTCCCATCTGCAGCATTGTCCTTGTCTGCATCCGCCCCCGGCAGCTCCACTCTAAGGCCCCTCTTGCGCGACACTCTGGGTCTCAGCAGCCCTGGATGGGGCTGTTCCTCTTCCCTGGTGAGCAGGGGGGAAGGAACCGTGTGGGGGGCCCCAGCCCTTTCCGCCCCTCGCCACTTGGCTGTCAGCATCTGCAGAAACCTTTCGTACTGCTCGATGTTTTTTGAGGGTGTCCTGCATGATGCACATGAACTCCTCAGTGTGGTTCTCTGTGACCATGGCCGAGGGGCTGCCAGGGGGTGGCTCCACATCGATGGGGCAGCTTCTGCCTGGTCGCGTCTCCTTATGTTTGTCCTTGTCCCCATCTGCAGCATTGTCCTTGTCTGCATCCGCCCCCGGTAGCTTCACTCTAAGGCCCCTCTTGCGCGACACTCTGGCTTTCAGCAGCCCTGGCTGGGGCTGTTCCTCTTCCCTGGTGAGCAGGGGGGAAGGAACCCTGGGGAGGGCCCCAGCACAGGTCGCCTTTTGACACATGGCTGTCAGCCTCTGCAGAAACCTTTCGTACTGCTCGGTCACTTTGAGGGTGTCCTGCGTGATGCACATTAACTCCTCAGTGCGGTTCTTTGTGACTATGGCTGAGGGGCTGCCTGGGGGTGGCTCCACATCGATGGAGCTGCTTCTGCCTGGTCGCGTCTCCTTCTGTTTGTCCTTGTTCCCATCTGCAGCATTGTCAGTATCTGTGTCCGACTGCGGCAGCTCCACTCTAAGGCCCCTCTTGCGCGACACTCTGGCTCTCAGCAGCCCTGGCTGGGGCTGTTCCTCTTCCCTGGTGAGCAGGGGGGAAGGAACCCTGGGGAGGGCCCCAGCACAGGCCGCCCCTTGACACTTGGCTATCTGCATCCGCAGAAACTTCTTGCACTGCTTGGTCATTTTGAGGGCGTCCTGGACCATGCGGATGAGCTCTTCAGCGAGGTTCCCTGTGACCATGGCCGAGGGGCTGCCAGGGGGTGGCTCCACATCGATGGGGCTCTGCGCCCTGTCCCTGCCATCCGTGGGGAACTCCTCGTGCTTTGGCCCCTCTGGCAGCTCCAGTGGGATGTTGAAGCCAGTTGGGAGCCCTGGCTGCCCCGCCAGCATGCAGATGGTTTTAAAAGAATATTGAGGTCCCAAGATGTTCATCGATGCTGGCTCTGCTGTTGCAGCCGGCCAGGGCTCTGGGAAGGAGCAGGGGGAGTTCAGTGAAGAGGAGCTGCTCCAGGACAGGGAGTGCGGCACGGTCTCTGGGGAGCAGTGCTCCACGCTTGACGCTTCCAGGCTTGCCCTGCAGAGGGGGAGAGGGAAGAGACCCCCGCTGCACCCGGCCCCTCCGGCAGGACTCACGGGCAGCACACCCTCCTTGGCCGGCAGGCAGCGCTGCCCAGCGTGGGCAGGGGCAGGGCATGGGCTGAGGGTCTGGGGCAGGACCTGTGGGTGTCCCCTGCGCTTACCCCATCTCCACGGTTGGTGTGGGCTTCTCTGCTGCTCCATGTGCCTGGGGAGAAGCTGCCAAGAGAGGAGATGGTGTGAGTGGCCAGCAGCCCAGAGCCCCAGGCCAGGCCTTCTGCAGGGTGTCACCCGTTTCCAGGTCAATTGGGGCCGGAGCCACTCACCGCTCTCCTCCTCGAACCGGGCTCTTGTCGTGCTCGTCTGAGGCTTTGTCTTCTTCCTACGCCCCTGCAGGACCCCAGCAGCTGGGTGAGGAGACGGAAACAGCTCCTGGCCCCACACCTTAACCTCCCACCCTACCCCTCCCTGCACTGAGGGGCAGTGCAGTGCAACTGTCACCTACCCGGAGTCGCCTGAAATACAGTATGGCTGCGACCGGGCTGAGCTGCAGCATGAACATCAGCATCATGACATGGAGCACGTCAACCATTATGGGGATGTCGTGATGCCCCATGGCACTGGCTGTGGTGTGGCCACGGTGCTCCGAGTTGTCAGCACAGACCCACGGTGCAGATCCCCAGTGACCTACTGGGTCCCCAGTGAGAGGACACCCAGCACTGCTGGAGTGTGGCAGAGGCTGCAGTCTGCAGCCCGCCCAGACGGTGCCAGACGGCCCACTGCCTTCCCCGTGGGGCGCGCACCCCCCTTTTATAGTACGGGAGGCAGCCGCCCCCGCCCCCCTTTGTGACATCACTGGGGCAGTCACAGCCCCCCTTTGTGAAAATTCCTGGGGCAGCCAGAGCCCCCCTTTCCCTCTGTGACACTGGACAACCCCTGTGACCTTCCCTGGGGATTTGCGAAGCTCACTCACTCTCCCCTTCCCCCGGTGAGGGTGGGCAGGGAGAGCAGGGAAGCGGCCTCTCCGCGTAAGCCGGGAGACGTTTGAGCAGTGGCAAGCCATGGCTGCCTGGGAAATGCCGGTGCTTGACTGCTCCCCTCTTACTGAAAAGTTGAAGGACTGTAAGGCGTGCCTTTCCTCACCAGGGATGGCACGGGGCCATGTTAGCTGGCACGATTCAAAAGCTGTAGCAGATAGAATGACACCACTTAGGAAGGAACGAGAAGCGTGACCAGGAAAAGCCACGGTGCGTGCTGTGTTGGGAGCCGCACGAGTGGCGGCCTAGAAGGAGAGGCGCCTGATTAAACCAACTAATGATGAAATGGTTAAACCCTTGCAAGAACATATAAAAACCCTGCAGAGCCAGCTAAGTGCTGAACGTAACAGCACTCAGCGACTCCACACGCTCTCTCAGATGCATTGGACGGAGAACAAACTTCACGGTCCGAATGAGAGGAAGGGGGACAAGAATCTCCTGATCAGACAGATCTTAATTCTGTTGTGGATAGTCTGCTGGGATTTACAAGACTGGCACGGCTGGCCGAGAAACAGGGCCCAAGACCTTTGTACTTGTCTAAGGAGTTGGAAATGGACCGAGAAATATTTTACCCCAAGAATGAAGAAGTCCTAATGAGGTCGGTGATTAAGCTGAGACCACCGACAGCAGCCAAGGTGGGGAAGCCCCACACGTTACTATCCAGACGGTGCCGCACTCGGCAGCCAAAGTGTCGAAATTCCAGGAAAAATACACCAGGTTAGCTCAAGAAACTGAGACAGAGTATGTATGGAGAGTATCACTGACAGGAGGCTATCGAGTCCTGCTGTTGGAAGACGAGGCCCAAGGGTACTGGGGGCCAGGGGTTTCCTAACTGCTGATGACCCAAGGGGGCCGTGGTCGCTAACTCTACAAGCTGCCTATTGAGCAGGGGACCCGGACCCCTTGGAAAGGGGGAATCCAGTATGTATCGAGACCCCATGGTGAACCCATACACCATGAATATAACGTCCCGTTATGCCCGAGTTGGCATGTTCAAATTCGTAACAAAAGAGGTACGTCCACCATAATCGCTCTTTCATAATCAAGCACTTTCATAGCGTGGTCCCTCAAACGTTAAACAAACGTGGTCCTTAAACATTCCAGATAATAGAGTTGAAACGTGGGTAATAAATCCCCTACCCCATGAATACTCCCCTAAGGAATTGTTCATAAAAACTACCACCATAGAGCTACTTTTAAAGATACTTTTATTTACAGCAACACAAAGAGCAGTAAAAAAAAAACCAAAAAAACCCGACAGGTAAGATATGCAGCCACTTGTAACTGTCCCTCTTAATCCCCTGCGCTGCCTCCCTTGCCCTCTGCAATACTCCAGCTGATCCCCTCCGGCCCTCCTGGGTGCCGACGGGGTGTCCCCCATGTCTCCGGTGCTGAGTGCTCCCCTCTTCCCACAGGGATGCTGCCTGGGAGGAGGAGGGCTCTCTCCTCGACTTGGTGCTCTGGCAGAGCTCCTGCGACGCCGACCAGTGCCTGTGCCCTCTGGGCCGGGCCCAGGCAGAGCAGGCAGGATGAGTGCCGGTGGTCCTGTTACCGAAATCTCGGAATGAAGAACTTATTGACACCAATGTGATGTAGATAAGCAGACACTTCTTTATTGACGGCCGGGTGCGTGAGCGAGTCCTCTCACGATCAACGCACGCCAGGTCCCAAAATCAGACACCATATATAGAACTTATTCATACATGTTCATTAAGTATTCAAGCATAACCATGATATTTCCCATAAATCATTAACATATTCTCCTCCTATATCCGATTCTGCGCAGTAGAGCTTAGAAAGGTCTAGAAATGGGTCTGGGGTACGATTTGGGTAGGTGGTATATGAGTGGGTGGTCGCGATCTCCCCCTGCCGGAATTACCTTTTACTAAAGTTCACGGTTTCTTGGCAGGCATCTACAAGCTGTTCCAGTTGACTCTCCCCAGTTCCCATTCATCTCATATTCTGACATTTCAATACACCTCTGCATACAGAAGACTGGTTAAATACAAAGAAACCTTTCAACCCTAAAGTTATTACCTATGTTTTCACAATAGTTCCAGCCCCTTCTTCTAGCCTTGGTACAGGACGTACAGAAGATCCCATAACAACTTTTACTGTGTAGCTATAAGTTTCTTATAAATTATTTTTTTTCTTATCCTTCTATATTTTAATTTTATTAAATGATTTTATAAAATCAATTAATCAATCAAATAAAGTCAATCAATCTTAACTTATTAACAAATCGATAACAGTCCCGGACCCCGCAGCCCCAGTGAGGACACGATGCCTTCGTCTCCTCTGACGGGCAGGGGTGGAGGTTCCCTGGGATGCTGAGCCAGGCATGGTGCAGGGTGCGTCCTGGCAGCTCAGCCCCGGCTGCCAGGACGGGAGCAGGGGAGAGCTGGGCTCGGCACAGTGCCGGGGCTGTTGGCCCACAGCTCGGGGACTGTTGGTGTCGGCAGGTACCGTTGCTCTCCGCAGGCCCTGGAGAGTCCTGGTCTGCAGCTCTGGTGGCTCCCGTGGGACCCACCAGTGCTGCTCCGCCCTGGAAGATGCCACCGAGTCCTGGGAGTGCAGGGACTGCAGCGGCACGCACAGCGGTGAGTGGTGCAGTGGGGCATATCTAGTGCCATTCTCTTTGTAAAGTCATTCTGGAGGTCACCTGTAATTATATATTCAATTCCTTAAACCCCTTTTTGTTAACGTTTGCTAATTTTTCCACTTGACCAGTTGACCAGTTAACTGATAGACCCATGCTCTGTTTCTATATGAAGCTATAGGATTTAAAAGCGATTCAAGTGCCCAGCCAGTTTTCACTCCTGTAAATGGTTCATTCCAAATATCATCATTTATCCCAGATCTCTTTATTCGTTTCAATTCTAAATTCTCTAGAGATCCTTTAAATGGTGATTTCTTCCAAATTGGACACAATGTTGGCATGCCTAAAGTGATTTGTTTCACCTTACCATCTAATGGTAAATTTGTGGTCCAGGTTCCATCACTTAATGCCCAAACTAAATGTCCTGGACTTCAAATAGTCGTTTTACTACAACTAAACAAAGTTCCTTTCCTAACTGTAAAAGTGCTGGTTAAATTGAGAGTGTTCTTAAGACCTCGACAAAAACAACCATATTTTAAAACAGTGGCCTACGGAGGAATTCTTTGGATTACTAAGTCTGCATTACTACAATCATACACTTTTTCACATTTCTACCATGGCACTACTTTATTTTCCTTCTCTCCCGATGAAGTTGACGTATCGTCTACCCAGGGTAATACTAAAAAAACCTATCCATCCCAGGTAAAACACCAAGAAGTTCTTGCTATATACTGAAAATGGGAAAATATGGACATAGACCATATAGAGTCCCATTGTTCTACTAATTGGGTACCTTGGCCAGTTTTGTTACACTTCCATTTCATGATACTTCTGCTCACATTGGTTTTAAGTTGTTCATCATAAGAACACCATCCTAACTGGAGATTTGGACCCCCAGGAAGAACTCAAGCTATGGCACTAGGTCGGGATCCTGTTATAAAATCATAATTCAGTAGTTTGGTGGTTTGTTTTTTGGTTTTTTGTTTTTTTGTTTTTTTGTTTTTTACAATCTGTTTCTTTACCTGGTGACTTCCACTGTTTTCTAATAACCTTTACTTGTTCATACCATTGAGTTACTGGCCTTTGTTCACAATAGGTGGTTTCATTTTTACGTTCCAGATTAGTCAGATTCATAGTTAAAATTCCCCATGGAATAGATTCACCTACTGCCCTCGGTATTGGCAAACAAGCAGCGATCTGCGTGACATTTTGTAAATTGGCAAATTCTTTAGTCAATCCTACCAACAAATTTTCCTCAGCCATTTGTTTGGGAATTCCAATCACTTGTTCTGTTTCTACTTGTCTTTTGTTCCTGTCCACCAAGCCAGCCCATGATCCCACCAACATTACCAACCAAAAGAAAATCCAAAACCCAATCATAACCTGATATGAAAAATTAGACATGTTTCAAAGTCAATTTTTAAGTCTCTGGGTCACGATTAGCAATCTTCCACGGAGTAGATGCTTTCTTCACAGTGCTTTCTTCACTCGAGTATAATGTATCCAGGCATCCGATTCTGCAATTTTGGTAGCTGTAAAAGTGGTTAGCAGTATCTGGAAAGGTCCTCTCCAGTGCTCCTGCAAAGGTTTGGAGGTCCGAGTCTTCACATAGACATAGTCTCCTGGTTGGAAATCATGCACTGAATTTTCCAGGGGTAAAGGTCTATTCCAAATTACTACACTCCAAATCACAGCCAAAGTTTTCCTTAGAGAAAGCAAATAGTTATACGCATCTTGTTTTCCTTTTACATGTATGTTTAGATTTGGTTCTAGAGACTCATATGGTTTTCCATATAATAATTCATAAGGACTGACTGAGGTTCCACTCTTTGGCTGTACCCTGATTCATAATAATGCCAGTGGAAGTGCCTGAGGCCACTTTAGACTGGTTTCTTGACAAATTTTACTTATTTGTCGTTTCAAAGTTTGATTCATCCTCTCCACTTTTCCACTAAATTGTGGTCTCCAAGACGCATGCAAATCCCAATTAATACCCAATACTTTGCTAACACTTTGGACTACTTCAGCCACAAAGTGTGGACCTCTGTCAGAGGAAATTCCAATAGGAACTCCAAATCTCGGAATTACTTCTTGTAATAAGCACTTTACAACCTCTTTTGCTTGTGTGGTGCGACAGGGAAGGGCTTCTGGCCATCCTGTAAAAGTATCAACCCTTACCAGGATGTACCGGTACCCATTTTGTCTAGGTAACTCTGAAAAATCTGCTTGCCAATAATCTCCAGGTTCTGTACCAGATTTCAGTCTACCCATTTGAACCTTTTTCTTAATCACTGGATTATTTTTCAAACATACCTCACACTTTGCAGTTACCATTTTAGCTATTCCCAACATCTTAACTGATATTGTTTGCTTTTGTAAAGATGTTACTAAGGCTTCTGCCCCCCAGTGACATTCTTGATGTCTCGTTTGAATTATCTCTCTCATCACAAGAGGTGGAATTACTACCTGTCCATTAGGAGTTATCCACCATCCAGCTAAGTTTTTCTTAGCATTTAATAACTGACCCAATTTGTCATCTTCCTCTGAATATCTCGGTTTTTCCCTAGGAAGGGTTACTGTTTTAGAAGGAATTATTGCCATTTGCAATGCTTGTTTCTTTGCTACCTTTTTCTTTTTTTTTTTTTTTTTTTTTTTTTTTTTTGCTGTTCTATCAGCTAAATTATTCCCAGCTATCATTTTTGTATTCCCAACCTGGTGTGCCTTACAGTGCATGATTGCTACTTGATCTGGCTTTTGAACTGCTTGCAATAATCGTACAATTTCTGTTTGATGCTTAATGTTTGATCCTTGAGAGGACAATAACCCCCTCTCTTTCCACAAAGCTCCATGGACATGCACTACCCCAAAGGCATATTTTGAATCAGTCCAGATATTTACTCTCTTGTCTTTGCTTACCTCTAAGGCTCGAATTAAAGCGATGAGTTCTGCCTTTTGGGCTGATGTGGTACTCGCCAATGCTCCTGCTTCTATAACTGTAGCCTCTGTTGTTACCGCGTATCCGGCGTATCGGACTCCTTGTTCCATAAAGCTGCTTCCATCAGTATACAATTCCCAGTCTGGTCGCTCCAATGGCACATCCTTCAGATCTTCACGACTGGAATAAACATACTCGATGGTAGCCAAGCAATCGTGTTCCAGTCGTCCTTCTTCCTGTACGGAACTTAAAAACACTGCAGGATTTACCAGGTTAGCTGTCTTTAGAACCACATCATCCTGTTCAGTCAATACCACCTGGTATTTCATCATTCGGCTGGGGGACAGCCAATGTCCCCCCTTCTGTTCTAGGACAGTTATCACCATGTGTGGAACATAGACTGTTATTGTTCTTCCCAAAGTCAATTTCCGAGCTTCTTGTATGAGCATCACTGTTGCGGCCACTGCTCGAAAGCGGTTTGGCCACCCTTTACTCACTGTGTCCAGTTGTTTAGAGAAATATCCGACTGGTCGTTTCCAGCTTCCTGTCCTCTGGGTTAACACGCCCAGTGCAAGGTGTTGTCTTTCATGTACAAACAGCTGGAAATCTTTGGTTAGATCCGGCAGTCCCAAGGCAGGTGCAGACATTAGGGCACGTTTCAACTCTACAAAAGCCTTTTGTTGTTGTGGGCCCCATACAAAGGGAGAGTTCTTTTGGGCCTCGCACAGCGGTTTAGCTATTAGCCCATAGTTCATGATCCAAAGGCGACACCACCCAGTCATGCCCAAAAATGCTCCGAGTTCATGAATATTTCTCGGCTCAGGTACACCACAAATAGCTTCTTTGCGATTTTTTCCTCATTGTCGTTGTCCTTTTGAAATCTCAAAGCCGAGATATATCACAGTCTGGCAGGCTATTTGGGCTTTCTTCCTGGATACCTTATACCCATTTAGTCCCAGGAAATTCAAAAGGTCAATAGTCACCTGTATACAAATAAATCTTTCTTCTGTAGCAATCAATAGATCATCCACATATTGTAAAAATAAATGCCCAGGTCTTGGTTTGTCCTGTTTCCAGATTTCAAGTTCCTTTGCTAAATGATTTCCAAAAATAGTTGGACTGTTTTTAAATCCTTGGGGTAATCTAGTCCATGTCAGCTGCATCTTTCGGTTTGAGGATTTTCCCATTCAAAAGCAAACAGTTTTCTGGTTTCCTTTTCCAAAGGTATACAAAAGAAAGCATCTTTTAAATCAAGCACTGTAAACCACTGATAATTCTCCCTCAATGCTGTTAACAGTGTATAAGGGTTTGCTACTACAGGATAAATATCCTTAACTATCTGATTTACTGCTCTCAAGTCTTGTACCAGTCTCTATTCACCCGAGGGTTTTCTGACTGGTAAAATAGGAGTATTATACTCAGATTCACATTCTTCCAAAATTTTATACTCCAAAAATTTATCAATCAATTTCTTCAATTCCTGTCTCGCTTCCGGTTTGATTGGATATTGTTTAATTCTCACGGTTCCTGCGCCTTCCTTCAAATCTATTTTAACAGGTTCTGCTAGTTTCGATTTACCAGGAATATTTGTTTCCCATACAGTAGGGATCACTGCCAAATCCACCTCCGGTGGAATTTCTTGTTCCTTTACCTTTTCTTGTATCATCAGGATTTCTCCCGTTTTTGACTCAGGTATTTTCAAGAAAAGTTCTCCTTCGTCAAAAACAATCTGTGCATTTAATTTGGATAACGAATCTCTTCCTAAGAAGGGTATCGGACATTCTGGTACATACAAAAATTCATGTGTAATTATCTTATTTCCAAATTTCAAATCCAGGGGTTGCAGGAATGGCCTGGTTTTGTTCCAGTTTTTCCTTTACAGGTATTTAATAAAAAAATGTCGCTCCTGTATCCACTCCCAACCTCACAATTTAAACAACATTTTTTTCCACTTTCTTATTATCACAAGTTATAGCCATTACCAAATTATCCCTGATAGTTAGCTTACATTCATCCTGCCAATCCTTTCTTTGTCTTAAGTAAAAAAACAAATCCACATCTGGCATTTTATTCCATTTCCCTTCTCTTTTACAATACAGCATTAACTGCAAAATAGTGTTATAATTCAGTGTCCCATTCGTGGGCCACTTTTCCTCATCATCCAATATATACAAAGGCCACCAATTATTACAATACTCAAATTATTACAATACTCAATCATCTGGCTTTTTTGCAGATCATCCTGTAAATTTCCCCAATGTGCCAATAAACATCCCAACAAAGAATTTTTCGGGATTTTGTCATTTACAGCAAGATTACCCATGCTTTTACTTTTAAACAACCGAGTTAACTTAGCTGCCATGGTGTAATTACTCACAGTACAATACACAATTATTCAACTCTGTCACTCCGGTCCGCGGATCCACACTCCACACTCGCTTTCGTTCTCAATTACACGTCTCACCCTTACAGCCACACTCACACTTTCCCACAGTTACTTTAAACAAACATATAACACAATATTATACCTCTTCATTTTCTTCTTAATACACAAACTCACAAAACAACAAAAAAAACCCCAAAAACCTCTTCTAACTTCTTGTTAGAGGCACTACCTTAGAGAACACTATAGCATATAGTTTCTCTTGTCTACACTTTTGTCCAACCCTGCAATAGCTTTCGCTTATGTCTTACGGGCAGAGTCCTAGTCCTACCCTGCGCAGCTCTTTCACCGCCTCTGTCAGGTAGACTTACTCAGTGGGACTCCAACCCACTCTTTCCCATACAATTATTATAGTGGGACTCCCACCCACTTCCTCTAGTGCACTTACTTACTACAATTAAAAAAAGAAGTGTCTTACCCAAAAATCCCAGGAACGTCGCGAAGAGCCTTACGGATCGGGGATCGATGGGTATCCCCGAGAAATCCTCGGTGCCGGCTGGAACCGACCAGGTCCCCGACTCCTCCGGTCTCCTTCAGCGAGGTCCCATCTGGGGTGCCAAAACTGTTACCGAAATCTCGGAATGAAGAACTTATCGACACCAATGTGATGTAGATAAGCAGACACTTCTTTATTGACGGCCGGGTGCGTGAGCGAGTCCTCTCACGATCAACGCACGCCAGGTCCCAAAATCAGACACCATATATAGAACTTATTCATACATGTTCATTAAGTATTCAAGCATAACCATGATATTTCCCGTAAATCATTAACATATTCTCCTCCTATATCCGATTCTGCGCAGTAGAGCTTAGAAAGGTCTAGAAATGGGTCTGGGGTACGATTTGGGTAGGTGGTATATGAGTGGGTGGTCGCGATCTCCCCCTGCCGGAATCACCTTTTACTAAAGTTCACGGTTTCTTGGCAGGTAACTACAAGCTGTTCCAGTCGACTCTCCCCAGTTCCCATTCATCTCATATTCTGACATTTCAATACACCTCTGCATACAGAAGACTGGTTAAATACAAAGAAACCTTTCAACCCTAAAGTTATTACCTATGTTTTCACAGTAGTTCCAGCCCCTTCTTCTAGCCTTGGTACAGGACGTACAGAAGATCCCATAACAACTTTTACTGTGTAGCTATAAGTTTCTTATAAATTATTTTTTTTCTTATCCTTCTATATTTTAATTTTATTAAATGATTTTATAAAATCAATTAATCAATCAAATAAAGTCAATCAATCTTAACTTATTAACAAATCGATAACAGTGGCTCCCACAGCCACTGGGGACTTGGGGACAGGCGCTGTGACGCGTGGAGGGAGGGAGCGTGGCAGGGGCTTGTTGTGCTCATCATCTCCCTGCCCCCTGCAGTGCCCGACATTGCAGCCGGACCAGACTCTTGTCCCCTGGCGCAGGGACCCTGGCACAGCGCTCCCAGTAAGATCACTGGCACAGGCTGCCCAGAGGCTGTGGAGCCCCCTCCTCTGCAGACGTGCCAGCACCACCTGGACACAATTCTGTGCAGCCTGCTCCAGGAGGACCTGCTTTTGCCGGGGGTGTGACTAGACGATCTCCAGAGGTCCCCTCCAGCCCTGACCATGGTGTGGTTCTGTGACCCCTGGCACTTTGGCTGAGGAAGAAGAGGCCAGGCTGCTCGAAGGACAACCCGACACACCAGTGCCTTTCCAGCTGCTGTGCAAGAAACCTGCCGATCCTCGCTAACAGAAGCTGGAACTTTGCCCGTGGGCTTGCTGATGTGCATGAGCACCGCAGGGCAAGAGCCTTCGCTCTTCCCCATCCTCCAGTGCCGGCCAAGTGCAGATGCTCTGAGGAGGGAGCGCCAGTCCCTGCAGGCCCCACTGCCATCCCTGTCATGCAGCGTCTCGTCTTCCCTGGGCTCCCTCTGCTGTGTCCCGGAGCCCTGGCCTGGTGCGATGGCAGAGCCAGCCGCAGTAACGCGCATGGGACTTGCCCGGTCCCCCAGAGCCACCTGGGTGCTGGTGGGGAAGCCGGGGCTCACCCTTGGCCAGGCCATCCCACTGGAGCTGCCAGAGGGGCCAAAGCACAAGGAGTTCCCCACGGATGGCAGGGACAGGCCGCAGAGCCCCGTCGATGTGGAGCCACCCCCTGCAGCCCCTCGGCCACGGTCACGCATAACCTCGCTGAAGAGCTCATGCGCATCGTCCAGGACACCCTCGTGATGGCCATGGGGTACCAAACGTTTCTGCAAGTGCTGATGGCCAAGTGGCGAGGGGCGGCCTGTGCTGGGGCCCTCCCCAGGGTTCCTTCCCCCCTGCTCACCAGGGAAGAGGAGCAGCCCCAGCCAGGGGGTGCCAGGGCTGCTGGGGACCAGAGTGTGGCCCCAGGGCCTTAGAGCCGAGCTGCCGGGGGAAGGTGCGCACACGGACAAGGCTGCGGATGGGGACAAAGACCAAGATGAGGACACGGGCCCGGGCACAAGTAGCCCTGTGCAGCTTCCGTACCAGCATCTGGCAGAATGGCGGCATGGTGTCGGCTTCGGAGAGCCAATTACGGATTCGTTGTGAAGCCGCTGTATGAGCTACTGAAAGCTTCCTGCAGTGGCTGCATTGACTGGACAGAAGGGGGTAACGCTGCTTTCAAGCGCCTGGAGCGAGCTCTGACGGAGGCCCCCGTGCCGGCATTACCCGTGCTTTTAATAAAGACCTTTGATCTTTTCACCCAGGAGAGAGAAAGTACGGCCTTAGGAGTTTGGCACAAGTTTTTAGGGCCCCAGTGGCACGCTGTAACTGACTTCTCCCAACAGCTGGATGAGCTGAGCTCAGGATGGCCTGGATGCCTTCAAGCAGCAGCAGCAACTGGGCTACTGGTTCACGATTCCCCAAGTTCACCGTGGGGCAGAAGGTTACCGTCTAGGTACCACACTTGGTCATGACGGTACTGAAACAAAAAGGAGGACATCGGCTGGCCCCGGACCATTGAGGAAGTCTGCTCCAGCCCCCAGATCTCAAGAAGCAGGCTGGGAGCTGTATGCTGACGGCAGCAGCTGGCCCCGAGAGGGATAACAATTGCCTGGGTGCGCTGGAACTACCATCGACGACCTTAACAGAATCACAAGCTTTGCCCGCAAAGGTCTCTGCTCGGGAAGCCAAACCGAATGCCCTCGCGAGGGCACGGGCCCTGAGCAAAGGGAAATGAGCCCCCACACGGGCAGGCTCCAAGTATGCCTTTGGATCGGTTCATGCGCATGGAGCTCTTTGGAAAGAGAGAGGACTATCATCTGCTCGAGGAACTGTGCTCAAATATGCGCCTCAGATCCAGGAATTATTAAAGAGCATTCAAAAACCAGCGGCGGCCGCAGTTACGCATTGCAAGGCACGTCAAGCTGGTAAGAGCGCTCCGGGATAAGAAAATCAGTGGGCAGGTATGGCTGCAAAGGGGGCTGCAGAGAAAGGTATCCTGACTCTGACCCCTGCAGAGGGGAGAGTCCCGCCGGAAGCAGCGCCAAAACATGATGAAAGAGGATAATAAGTGAATAACTAAGTCACTGGCCGAAGAACGGCTAAAGGGATGGGCAGTTCCACTGGGGAATTGAAAATTCAGTGAAACTCCTCCGCAAGGCACTTGTAAGTAGGGCCACGCAGAGGTTATCAGATCCATTACAGGGAGGTGTGAAATACGCCTTAGAGACAATCCAAATGCTACTAAGAAGCTGATCATGGGGGTGACTAAGGTAGGAAATTCTCCTGGAGATTATTGGCAAATAGATTTCACCGGCTCACCCAGAAAAGAAGGATATCGATACATTTTGGCCTTGGTCGATACCTTCCCTGGATGGCCTGAAGCTGGAAAGCTTGTTGAACCAACAAGGTGGGGGACGTAGCCCAAATCCTGTTACAAGAAATTATTCCCCGCTTTGGTATGCCTTCAGGAGTGCCATCAGACCATGGGTCCCACGTTATCGCTGGAACCGTAAAAGAGTTGAGTAAAAATTTGTTCCTAACCTGGGATTACCGCACTCCATACAGACCGGAATCTAGCGGTCAAGTGGAGTGGGTGAACTACGCCCTTCAGCAACAGCTAGGAAAAAAATGTCAGGAAACACCTATGACTTGGGTTCAGGCACTACCTCTGGCGGCACTGAGAATCAGGTTCCAGCCTCGAGGGAAGGGCGATTTGAGCCCATACAAGCTGTCGCATGGATCGCCCCATCAGGCTGCACATACACCCTCTGATACCCATCTAACGGGGCAATGAAATGGGAAAACTCAGCTAGTTTCTTTAGGGAATACTTATTTTTAGGGAGTATTTTGCAGGAATTTCAGAAGTACGCGACGGCGCGTAGATCCTTGGAACTCGACACACCGGCTCATCCCCTCCAGCCCGGAGACCGGCTGCGTATCGAGTGGTGGAATGCGGAACCTCTAAGGGGAAAGGGGAAAGGACCATATCGCATCCTTTGTAACAACCTCTACAGCCGTCGAGAGTTGGGGCAAAGGACCCTGGATACATTATTCAAGCATGAAACGAGCCCCTTCATGACGGACGGCAGAACAGCTGGCCCCTCTCCAACTTAAAGAAACGGCATTAATGAATCGATGGGACAGCAGAAAAGGCCAGATAAATTGTTAAATCAATAGCTATAGGCATTTGTAGTGTGGTACAGTGTTTCCCACTGAAGCAGTTAGGAGGAAGTTGCTGTTCATCCTCCTACTGAGCAGCATAAGCCTAAGCGAAACACAGGAGAATGTGATCGCAAAACTGGTGCGAGAGCTGGGAAGAATGAGAAACCCAAGCGGCATCGGTGCTTGCGTTCCTGTACCTCCGTCTGTGGGAGACCCAGCACCTCGGGGCCTTCTCCCAGTTGATGACAGTTATTTAGAATGGGTAGGTCACGTCACCGGCAAGGCCCACAAAGCTGGGGCGTCCCATTTTCCTGGCAAAAAGGGCCGGTGTCAACAGCGAGGAGGCGAGGGACTTCACGCTCCATTGACCAGAGGGAATAAAACTCTGTTTTCACCAGGAACTGGTGAGTGCCCCCTCAATTCACCAGCCCTAGGTTTAGGATTTGCTTCCGGAAGCCTGGATGCAGTGCCACCTAACATTCCGTATAGGAAAGGCTACCCAGTGAAGTACAACTAGCCGGCCAGAATGTGAAGACTTGAAGAGGTCCCCAAAACCATGGTCTAAACGAATTGAAGGGCAATGGAACTGCACCTCGCGTGTTTGAAGGCGTCCTTGACGGGGACATCAAAACACGTGGAATCTGACCCTGTCGAAACGGAACTGCACCAAGGTTGTTGATGGAAGGAAAATGAGGATTTTGAAAGAGGGATTCTGGATAATGAATACCTGTAAGCAAAATCAAAATCGGGGAAAATCTTGTTCCCTAGGCCTCTCTGCTCTGGGCCTCTTGGTACGGGCAAGTGGAGATGGATACTAGACAGCGAGACTAGAGCTTGCAAAAATAACTCGACCAGTCACCCTAGGTGGACTGACCTTATGCCCCACCATGGAGACAGAAACCAATTGAATGTAAATATTGGGGATAAACTAAAAGAGCTCAAAATGCAGAAGAGCCCTGGCATGGACCCCCCACTTTGGAACTGGCAAACTGGGGTCTTGGCAGCTTTATTCTAGCTGGCTTAATGGCACTAGAGGATGGATAGTTGCTAGAACATGGAACACGGCAAAGGGAAACACTAGCTAAAGCAGCGGAAAAGGGATTCAAACTGATGGGTGAACAAGTACAAGCAAATAGCAAGTGTGCTTTACAGAATCGGCTGGTGTTAGCTTTAGTACCGGCTGAAGCACATGGAGTATGCGGGTACGTAAAACTAGATGTTGCTCACATGTCCCAAATGCTACCGAGGATCTCCAGGAACAACTGGATGAGATGCAAAGGGCTGCTTCAAGAGTTAGGCGGGCGGTCAATAACCGGGCGCCTAGCGAATCCCTTACAAACTATCCTTGTTACAACTACCGTTGTCGCAGTGTTGTTGACGACACGTAGCTGTATCAAATGGAACCTCCCCGGAAATCTATGTTGCAACGCGAGCAAATGTTATAACTATCCCATCTAAATGAGGCTTTTGATTTTGGAAAGTTTCAAAGCCTCCAGAAAAAAAAAATAAAAGGGCGTGGGGGTGGTATTGAATGATGCCACCACATAGATAGGGCTCTATACACATTTGTGGCGCACTGTTCTGTCAAGGGGGGGTTGCTGGCTGAGCAAAGGGACAAGACGACCACGCTCTGCTGCAGTGAGTGGCTGTAAGTTACAGAAACCGGGCCACAAAGCTGAGGCCGAGCTGACTCTCTAAAGCTGTTGGAAGCGACAAAGGAAGGGGCTTCTAATCGAGGGAGGCAGCCTTGGGAAGGGGGGAGCCAGGAAGGGACGGGGAAAAGAACTCGGTTGTCCAAGTTACGCAGGAAGAAGCCTCCGAGTGAGGGAGCTCTGGCCCCGAGGGGAGAGCAGCCGATAAGGCCTTGCAACCCACAGAAAGTTGGTCGAAAGTAGGGCGAAGGTGACTGTGGCAGTGGGAGATCGCAACCTCGGACTCACATGGCCCCCGAGAGAGGGCAGCCCCCGCCTGGGGAGATGCGCCCTCAATAAAAACCTTCAGTAGCGCTACCTGAGGGTGCGCACTAGTTTGCACGACAAGTGAGAAACTTGTGAGCAGTCCTGTGCGTGAATGGAAAGGAATGTGTAATGCACGCTGAATGTGCAAGTGCTCTGCGTGTAGAATGTGTACCCTCGAGCAACCTGGTGAGCGTGTTAGAGGGAAACATTGCCCCGTGCTGCCAGCGCTGTAACGAAGAATGCCTGCCTTCTACAACTTCAAATCCAGTCTTAGAGGGTTTTTCTCCGTCACCAGCTTTACAGTATCACATAAAGTGGGCAACTGCTGCCAGGGCTCGGGCACGCGCACAGGGAGCAGCCTTTCCTGATGGTCAGAGGGACCCTCCTGCGTTCCAGGGTGTGCCCATGGCCTCTGGGCCGGGCACTGGGCGGGCACCACTGTGAAGAGCCTGGGCATGGGCTGAGGGGCAGGGGCAGGATCTGGGGGTCTCCCCTGCCCTCCCCCCATCTCCAGCTCAGCGTGGGCTTCTCCACCCAGCAGCATGCCGGGGGCGAAACGGGCCCTGGATGCCAGGGCCACTTGTGTTCCCCAGGCATAAGTCTCGTTTCCCCCGGCTGTCTTTCGGGGTCAGTAGAGGCCAATGTTCTAGACGGGCACGTGGTCGGGGTACCGATGGCGCAGTGTCAACCGCCGTTCTGTGCACACGCAGGTGCGAGTACATCTTCCCACCTGAACATGCCCAGAAGGGGCCCGGAGGGGCTGCATATTGAACGGTGGAGGGTGCTGATGGGTCGTAGGTTTTTTCTTTTCCTTCCCACACAAAATTCCACTGTGCTTCGTGGGTAGGTGAAAGTCTACACTTCAACGCTGTTTCTCGATGGGTAGTTTTTCCATAACACGTGGGATCTCCAGGTTTAACCCTGGTGCCGGAAAACTCCAACAAGTACACATATGCTGAATATGGGTTTGCAGCTCTGGGGCACAGCACGTTTCCTTTGGGTCCCATGACAATGTTTTGCAGCTCATTGTTCGTGAACAATTTCTTAGGGGAGCATTCTCATGGGCAAGGGGATTTATTTCCCATGTATCAACTCTGTTCCCTACACCGCACAAAAAACTATTGAAGGGACCAAGCCCATACCCCATTTGTTACGAATCTCAAAAGGCCAAACCAGGGATAACGGGACGTTGCATTCGTGGTATATGGGCTCACCGTGGGGTCTCGATACAAACCGGATCCCGCCTTTCCAAGGGGTCCGGGTCCCCTGCTCAACGGGCAGCTGGTTGAGGTGCCCACCAGGCCCCTCTCTGCCAAGCTGCTTTCCAGCCAGGTGGCCCTAGCCTGTGCTGGTGCCGGGGCTTGTTCCTCCCCAGGGGCAGGACTCGGCACTTGTTGCACCCAGTGAGGTTCCTGCCAGCCCCTTTCTCCAGCCCAGCCTGGTCCTCCAAAGGCAGCGCAACCACTGGGGTGCCAGACATGACCACCCCCCATTTTGTGGGTGCCAGCAGTGCCCAGTGCCAGCCCGTCCCCACTGGGGCTGGGCACTGACGGTGTCGCAGCCCCAGCTGTGGGATGGATGGACGAGCCACAGCACCAGGGATAGAGAAAACATTTCTTTTTTAATATTTCAGAGGGGGGGAGCTTCCCAGGCAGTTCCCAGCCCTGCACTCCCCCAGCTGCTCACTGGCAGGGGATCGTGCTCCTCTACTGCAACTAGCGCTGCCACGGCGGGGTCTTGCAGAAGCAGATGCAGCATGGTCACCACAGGCGTCTCCACCAGTCCTTTAGGCAGCTCCCCGTGGGCACCTGCTGCTGGGGACTGGGCTCTGCCGGGGTGCTCCTGCCCACGGAGATGGTGTTGTCCTGGCCACTGGTGCTGCTTCTGCCTGGCCCTGTGGGGCAGCTCTTGTTAACTTCCTTTGGGCTCCTCCTGCACGCTTGTACAGGGCTGCTTCTGCCTGGTCGCGTCTCCTTATGTTTGTCCTTGTCCCCATCTGCAGCATTGTCCTTGTCTGCATCCGCCCCCGGCAGCTCCACTCTAAGGCCCCTCTTGCGTGACACTCTGGGTCTCAGCAGCCGTGGCTGGGGCTGTTCCTCTTCCCTGGTGAGCAGGGGGGAAGGAACCCTGGGGAGGGCCCCAGCCCTTTCCGCCCCTCGCCACTTGGCTGTCAGCATCTGCAGAAACCTTTCGTACTGCTCGATGTTTTTGAGGGTGTCCTGCATGATGCACATGAACTCCTCAGTGTGGTTCTCTGTGACCATGGCCGAGGGGCTGCCAGGGGGTGGCTCCACATCGATGGGGCAGCTTCTGCCTGGTCGCGTCTCCTTATGTTTGTCCTTGTCCCCATCTGCAGCATTGTCCTTGTCTGCATCTGCCCCCGGTAGCTTCACTCTAAGGCCCCTCTTGCGCGACACTCTGGGTCTCAGCAGCCCTGGCTGGGGCTGTTCCTCTTCCCTGGTGAGCAGGGGGGAAGGAACCCTGGGGAGGGCCCCAGCACAGGCCGCCTTTTGACACATGGCTGTCAGCCTCTGCAGAAACCTTTCGTACTGCTCGGTCACTTTGAGGGTGTCCTGCGTGATGCACATTAACTCCTCAGTGCGGTTCTTTGTGACTATGGCTGAGGGGCTGCCTGGGGGTGGCTCCACATCGATGGAGCTGCTTCTGCCTGGTCGCGTCTCCTTCTGTTTGTCCTTGTTCCCATCTGCAGCATTGTCAGTATCTGTGTCCGACTGCGGCAGCTCCACTCTAAGGCCCCTCTTGCGCGACACTCTGGCTCTCAGCAGCCCTGGCTGGGGCTGTTCCTCTTCCCTGGTGAGCAGGGGGGAAGGAACCCTGGGGAGGGCCCCAGCACAGGCCGCCCCTTGACACTTGGCTATCTGCATCCGCAGAAACTTCTTGCACTGCTTGGTCATTTTGAGGGCGTCCTGGACGATGCGGATGAGCTCTTCAGCGAGGTTCCCTGTGACCATGGCGGAGGGGCTGCCAGGGGGTGGCTCCACATCGATGGGGCTCTGCGCCCTGTCCCTGCCATCCGTGGGGAACTCCTTGAGCTTTGGCCCCTCTGGCAGCTCCAGTGGGATGTTGAAGCCAGTTGGGACCCCTGGCTGCCCCGCCAGCATGCAGATGGTTTTCAAAGAATATTGAGGTCCCAAGATGTTCATCGATGCTGGCTCTGCTGTTGCAGCCGGCCAGGGCTCTGGGAAGGAGCAGGGGGAGTTCAGTGAAGAGGAGCTGCTCCAGGACAGGGAGTGCGGCACGGTCTCTGGGGAGCAGTGCTCCACGCTTGACGCTTCCAGGCTTGCCCTGCAGAGGGGGAGAGGGAAGAGACCCCCGCTGCACCCGGCCCCTCCGGCAGGACTCACGGGCAGCACACCCTCCTTGGCCGGCAGGCAGCGCTGCCCAGCGTGGGCAGGGGCAGGGCATGGGCTGAGGGTCTGGGGCAGGACCTGTGGGTGTCCCCTGCGCTTACCCCATCTCCACGGTTGGTGTGGGCTTCTCTGCTGCTCCATGTGCCTGGGGAGAAGCTGCCAAGAGAGGAGATGGTGTGAGTGGCCAGCAGCCCAGAGCCCCAGGCCAGGCCTTCTGCAGGGTGTCACCCGTTTCCAGGTCAATTGGGGCCTGAGCCACTCACCGCTCTCCTCCTCGAACCGGGCTCTTGTCGTGCTCGTCTGAGGCTTTGTCTTCTTCCTACGCCCCTGCAGGACCCCAGCAGCTGGGTGAGGAGACGGAAACAGCTCCCGGCCCCACACCTTAACCTCCCACCCTACCCCTCCCTGCACTGAGGGGCAGTGCAGTGCAACTGTCACCTACCCGGAGTCGCCTGAACTGCAGTATGGCCGAGACCAGGCTGAGCTGCAGCACGAGCATCATGACGTGGAGCATGTCAGACAGCGTGGGGATGTCGTGATGCCCCATGGCGCTGGCTGTGGTGTGGCCACGGTGCTCCGAGTTCTCAGCCCAGACCCACGGTGCAGATCCCCAGTGACCTACTGGGTCCCCAGTGAGAGGACACCCAGCACTGCTGGAGTGTGGCAGAGGCTGCAGTCTGCAGCCCGCCCAGACGGTGCCAGACAGCCCACTGCCTTCCCCGTGGGGCGCGCACCCCCCTTTTATAGTACGGGAGGCAGCCGCCCCCGCCCCCCTTTGTGACATCACTGGGGCAGTCACAGCCCCCCTTTGTGAAAATTCCTGGGGCAGCCAGAGCCCCCCTTTCCCTTTGTGGCACTGGACAACCCCTGTGACCCGTTGCGACGGAGGGAAGACACAGTCACTCAGTATGAGTGATCAGCAGACTTCGTTTATTGCCTCTTACAGTCACCTTTTATGCCTTCTTATAATTAGCTCATACATATTACAAAAGTTAAGCTCATTATTGGTTAGTTGCCTAAATACCAAGCCCGCCCCTTGTTTCTCTTCTGTAGTTATGTGTTCCCACCTGCAACGTTCTTTTCCCACCGAAATCTTCCTGTTATTGTGTAACAAGGACAGCCAAAGACAGTGTATTTTTGCTTTACTTCAGATCAGCTGAGAGCCATGTGCATTTTTGTCCAGCCAGCTGGACTATGTCTATGTGACCCTTTTCAGCTAGGCAGTTATCCACAATTCCCCCGTTTTTATTTTGGGCGACATAGGCTTGGTTGACCATTTTCAATAACAGCTTTTAAACACAGGAAAATACACAGCCAACTTATAAAATCTCAGTTCAGAAGTATAATTCCTGAAATACTTGAAAAATAAAGTTAGCTTGAAGCTTTAATTTAGATGCTCTTTCTGTTCCAGTAATATAAAAAGTTTAGAAAATTCAAGGGTAATTTTAAAGTTCTGAACATGGACTAATGCAAGCTCAAAACCCAAAAAGAAACCAAACTGATGTTTGACTAGGAATATTTGCAAATATTTTAGTGGAAAATCCCCGACCATTAACAATTTTCTGTCCAAATAACAACTGCCCTTATGCAACCAACCAGTCCATACATTTTCTGAAGAATACCTCACTGATATCAAAGAATTAACAAAGGGGAAAAATTAGTTCTAAGCTATATACATTCATAAGTGGATTTTTCAATAGTTACATACAGATTTACACACTAAGCCATAATGGCTTGTAGGTGATACACACAAGAAGAGTACGTTGCTTATCTGTCTGAATGTCTATGCTAAATTTGACAACTGTGCCACAAGCCAAGCCTACATGGATGCTGTGTGTTATGCACGTTCCTTAACAAACAGAAGTATAATAGACAAATTCCCAAGATCTAGTCCCCAACCTAATTATATTATTTTGTAGCCAATTAAGGAAAATAACACAAATGTGCATATCTACATGTGCACACACCTTTTAGTTCAGAACCAATCCGTGATAAAAGGCCTTAGCCTTATGGCATCATCGAATCTTAACGAGTACAGTAATTAAAAATGCAGTCTTACTGTAAGTGCGATTTATGCTGACATTCCCTCAAATGCTACACGTGAGTATTTCTCACTCAACTGCCTCAAGTTAAAATAGTAGTGTTTGTTAATATGTATTAAAAAATCATTAATTCTCTACAATAGCAGTTGACTTACATAACACTATGTAAGCAAAAGAGGCCTAAGATGGGTCTTCTGAATACTAACAATTTATTTTAGACTGTCTAAACTCAGGTCTTCAAAGATTTCACTCTGCCAGACGTAGAAACACTGTTGCACTCCAGTTGTGATATCCCTTTTCCCAAGTTGTCACATGCACATCTCGCTCAAGCAGCATTATTGTTAAAGTTTCTCTCTGCTACATAAAAGCATATTGCACTTGTAGATACAAAAGACAGCACCCTTACTTAGATCATTACCTTATTACCTCATAACTCTTAGTATACCTTATATCTCTGATTTCATCACTTCAAAAATTCACCAGAAGCAGATAAAACCACAGCATCAGACTAAACTACACCTTAACTGCTGATTCAAATAAAGGCATTCTCTTCAGATATGCCTAATACTTACAAATAATTTTGGCTGGTTTTGATCAAAAAACCTATTATTACAATAATGATCAAAAATAATAATCCCGTTTGCAAAATGCCTTTAAGCCAGCCTCCTAGTCCCAACCAATTTCCACATTCAGAATACAGCATAAATACAGAATACAGAATAAATTATCTCCATCAAGGCAAAAAGGCTTCTCGTTAAACACAGAGATGTTTGCTAGTTCAAGGCAGAAACCCATTTCTTGTAGGGGACATCTGAAGCACTTTTTTTTTTTTTTTTTTTTTTTTTGGTGGGTTTGTAATCAAGTCCGTATTTTTCCTTGAGGAGCTTAAGCTGTTCCTCTTGTTTCAGGAGTGTTTCCAACTCTGATTTGTCCAATAGGTCCGTATTTCCCAAACATATCATACATTTCCTCCGCCGTGATTTTATACGGCAGGTTCCGAATATAAAGGATCCGATGGATCTCTGGGGGCAGCCGGATCTTAGCTCGCTTGGCCGCTTGCATCGCCATGGCGCCGATCGGAGCGGGGGGGGTGCCGCCTTGGAGAGAAACCGCGGCCGGGAAGGGGCCTGCCGGGCCGCACACCACCGCTCGCTGCTGCCGCGGGGGTCCCGGATGCTATCCCATACGCTAATAACCCGGGTAATTCCTTTTTACAATCTATGTCCTGAACGCTCCGCTTTTCTAAAAAGCATATGAACGAACCGTACGTCGCTTGTCTCTCCATACCGTCTTCAGCGCTGTTGCAGCCTTTGCGAGACTTCGGCGACACGTGGCCGGCGGGACCCTCTGTAGGTGCTCCCGGGCGCGGGGACTGTGCCCTTCCGCCTCCTGCGCTGCTTTCAGGACCGGTACCCGAATCTCCGTCAAACCGTGGCTCGCAGGTTCAGCCCTCTCTAGGGTCCCTGTTCGGGCGCCATTTGTCGCGACGGAGGGAAGACACAGTCGCTCAATATGAGTGATCAGCAGACTTCGTTTATTGTCTCTTACAGTCACCTTTTATGCCTTCTTATAATTAGCTCATACATATTACAAAAGTTAAGCTCATTATTGGTTAGTTGCCTAAATACCAAGCCCGCCCCTTGTTTCTCTTCTGTGACGTGCGGAATTAGACTCTATAACTCGAAAGTTATAAAGTAGGTATGTTTATTGCGCGCAGATGCACGGGGGATCGCTCCTCCACAAGCGTGCATACCCGAAGTGACGAACCATCTCACATTTATACAATGAACAAATGAATATTCAATTAACGCCTATACATATTCGTTACCTAAACCCCGCTTCGTATGTTAATTAGCTTATCAGTCCCTTTCCTGGAACGTGGTGGTCTTGCAGGTTTGTAGGTGATTCATGTTCTTGTGACCATCCGATCTTCTTCAGGTGATTCATGTCCTTGTGACCACCCAATCTTCTCCAGCAAGGAGACTTAGCACTCCCTCCCTCTAGATAGCATTTGAATGTCTCTCATCTTTTCTCATTCTCTTTTAAATAGCCCCTTTGTTAGAGGAAGAGGGGCAGGCGTCTCCTCAAAACTGTAGTTGTCACCGCACCCATGACTAGTCACCATACCCACATTCCTTAAGCAGACACATACAATCACAATCCATGTCCATTATCCCCATTTCGCACTATTTCTCCATATCAATCCCCCCTTTTCTATTAAATTAAGTAAATTCTTTTACTTAAGCAGTCTTCCCGAATGATATAAAGCATCATACATAAGTGTTACCCTTTTAAACATTCTCCAAACCCACAAATATAACATAATGGTTAGTATTAAGGAAATTCCTAAACTGATCAATAAGATCACAATGGGGTGTACCATAGTGTTAAGAATTCCTGTTGCAGAAGGTGACCAGCCAAAGAGAGTATCCCACCAATTATGGTTTCCATCCTGTTCTACCTTTTTAAAACTTTCTTGATCCCCTCTACATCATGATGGATCATAAGAAGAGTTTTGTGTCCCTTTTCTTTGGTTTCTTCCAGTATACGTTGTAAATCTGCATGTTTTAATAGTTCTTTTATACAGTCCTATGGGGGTAGGAATTATTATCTGTGATAGGGTAAAGTTGGATTTTAAGAATTGATGAGACACTACTGGGGCTGAGTAACTAAAATTGCATCCTGCGATAGTAGTAAAATTACAAATACAATAATTTGAATACTGTGCAGTCTCCTTTACCTCCCCATCTATGGTTATTGTGTTACACTTAGTTCTCAAACACGCACATCCCTTCCCTGCATATATAATGACTGTTTTCAAGTTTGCATTTGGTCGGGCCTCGAAATGACATATTTTCTGATCTGTATCTAAACAAGTATCCTGAGCCATTATAGTATTGCTTTCACAGAGGAAGCCCTGCTGTTCTCGCATAATACAAGATTCTAAATCTACTGTTTGCCACTTGTCGCCTATCTTTCTGGCCCATGTTCTATGTTCAAAAGGGTATAGGAGCACCCCATTACGGTTAATTCCAAGGGCTACAATGGGGTGTAGGGTAATTATTACTGCATTATGTATGGTTAACACAAAAGCTGTGATGGTGTGTGTGTTGGGGTCGTAGGTAAAGTTCACCATATTCCACCATGACTGGAGTTTTCTTTCTACCTCCGTAGCATTGTCCCAAACCATCTTTTGAATTTCTGTAGGAAATATGCCTTCCTCTCCTTCTCTTATTATGGATGCAGCTATTGATTGCATCCACATTTGGGCTTGGATACAACTTAGAGCCAGGGCGACGTCATCCTGTAAACCACCTAACGCCTTAGTGATGAGCTGATGATCTTCCATGTTTATTTGTTCCCACCTGGGGAGTACCTTCGATATCAACCATTGATGTGCCCCTAATGCCAATAATGAAGATTTTAGTGGTTGTTGTAGTTTTGATAGATCGGCCGTGGTGGCAGCTAGTTTATTCATTATCACCTCTGAGTCTATGGAATTTAATACTCCGAGTCCTGTTCCCAACATTCCAGTTACATCTCTCACTATTCTGTTTCGATAAATATTTCCCCTTTTTCTTAACCAAGTTGTCCATCCCTCATAAGAGGTTCGTAAGAAGGGGGAACAGGATGGCTTAACATCAGAAACATTGACTTGTATTTTTAACTCTATTCTTTTAAGAGACCATTCTGGGTTAAACAACATTTGTTGCTGACCTGTATTTCTGATTACATATGGTCCAATTGTATAAATTTTTGGATCTGGTTTAGTTAATTTAAGATCAAGCGTTAATGGGGTTGTTGTAACTGTGGTGGTGGTAGGAACAGTGGTTAGCATGATTGTTATTTTGATCTTATAAGTCAGAGCTGTTCTTGGGGATTCCTTTCCTAGGCATATTATAAAGATGGGCTTGGTTAAGGTAAAATTGTGCCAACATTCCCGTGAATTAAAGCACATGGTTGTATTTAGAAGGGTAAATTCCTTATCTACCTTTCTGACATTAATCACGGTGTCTCCCGAAATCTTGGTGTTATCCTTTTCATTATATGTTTGACACCCTACTTTTATCCTATCTCCTAATTTTCCCCATAATCGGTCGACTTTGTGTACATCCTCCCGATCCCATTGATTCCTTTGGTACACCTCATTTTCAGAAAAAAACACCATAGCTAGTTTCGTCTTTGAGTCCACCTTTCCCATTATTCCAGTGTGTTTTTTCTGGGCATGATTCCAAGGCCAATTATCAGGCTCTTGGTTGTAGGCAAGAGAGAGGGTACCAAAAAACACAAATGGTTTAAACCCACTATTGATCATTTTAAGAATCTAAATGTTCCTCATATATACATATAAAATCTGTTTTGATCAAAAATATCTTTGTTTGAGTTGGGGCTTACTGATAACAAGTTGGGCAAGACTGGCCACTGGCTCAGTCCCAGACTCTTTTGTTCTATATTGTTTGTTGTGGTGCCCTTCCCATCTGGTGGATCCGCAACCGCTCAGGTTCACTTACTTGCCACCCACATTGTTCCCATTTGTCCGAGTAAATTTGAGTTTCAGTTCTTTTTTATCTGGGGTTACTTTCCAGGAAGTTGCAGGGGCTTTCTTAATCCGGGTATGGTGAATCCAAGAATTCTGTCCCTCAACCTTGATTGCAGTGTAGGTGGTGAGTAGGACTTGAAAAGGTCCGGCCCACTGTGGTTCCAGGGTTTTATCTGCAAAACACTTAACGTATACATAGTCTCCTGGTTGTATATCGTGACCAGGTCCATCCAGACCCCTACTGCGTGTTCCCATCACAAGCTTCTCAATTCTTATTGTTTGTTTAGTGCCACCATATAGGAAGTCATTGTTTCTTCACCAACCTGTGAAGACATCCCCTTTTGTACCCCATAGGGTCGTCCATATAAAATTTCAAATGGGCTAAGCCCCTCTTTTGCTCTCGGTCTAGTTCGAATTCGTGTAAGAGCTAGTGGCAAAGACTGGGGCCAAGTTAGATTTGTTTCTTGACCTAACTTGACAATCTGTTGTTTGATTAGATGATTCATCTTTTCCACCTGGCCACTCGATTGTGGTCGGTATGGGGTATGTAATTGCCAATCTATTCCTAGATGGTGGCTGATCTGTTGCACTATTCTGGACACAAAATGTGGTCCTCTATCCGAGGACATTACCGCTGGGACTCCAAACCTAGGTATTATCTCTTGGAGTAGTATTTTGGTCACTTCCCGGGCTTTAGCAGTTCTGCACGGGAAGGCTTCTGGCCAACCTGAAAAGGTATCTGTTAGTACCAATATCGATACCCCCCTTTTCTAGGAAGTTCCGAGAAATCGATCTGCCAATGTTGCCCAGGAACATTTCCTCTCCCAATTTTTCCCAACTTTGGCCCCTTGGTAATCTTAGGATTAGTCTGGAGACAAAGATCACATTGTTGGGTTACTTGTCTAATAGTAGTATACAAATTTCGTGCTATTATGTTTTTAGTGAGATCCTTATATAGAGCTTCTGCCCCCCAGTGCCTTTTTCTATGTTCTTCCCTGACTACTGACCATACCATGTAGGAAGGAATCACTATTCTCCCCTGTGAGATTATAGCCCACCCTTCCTCATTATATGATCCCTTTAGGTCAGAAATCAGTTTGCGATCTTCTTTAGTATAGTCTGGTTTACCTTCTAGAGATATTTGTCCATCGGGTATTAGCGCACCCTCTACCTTGATTGCTTTTCTGGCTGCCTGTTTTGCTTCCCTGTCCGCCAGTTCATTTCCTCTTTCCAATTCTGTGCTCACTTTCTGGTGTGCCTTAATGTGCATAATTGCCACCCTTTCAGGAAGCTGGACCGCATTTAGGAGTTTCAAAATTTCTTCCGCATGTTTGATGATTTTTCCTTGGGAGTTTAACAGTCCCCTTTCTTTCCATATTGCTCCATGAGCATGTACCACTCCAAAGGCATATTCAGAATCAGTCCAAATATTTATAGGTTTTCCCCGAGCTCTCTCCAGAGCTCGAGTAAGGGCTATGATTTCAGCCTTGTGTGCCGAAGTGTCAGCCGGTAGCGGCCCCGATTCTATCACTCCTTCAGAGGTTGTAACAGCATATCCGGAATGTCGCTTTCCATTCAGCATATAGCTGCTCCCATCCGTGAACCAATGTTCAGCTCCATTAATAGGAACATCCTTGAGATCTGTCCGACTAGAATAAGTGGCTTCGATTGTTTCTAGACAGTCATGATGGACTGATTCTCCAATATTCCCATTAAGAAATGAGGCCGGATTGACGATGTTTGTAGTCACGATCTCAACATCATCTTGTTCCACCATTATGGCCTGGTATTTTAGGAATCTCTGTGGGGAGAGCCAATGCCCCCCTTTTGTTTCAAGGACTGCAGACACTGTGTGGGATACTAAGACAGTCATTTTCTGGCCCAGGGTAAACTTCCGGGCCTCTTGGATGTTTAGGATGACGGCTGCTACTGCTCTCAGGCAACCAGGCCACCCTTTTGCAGTGGCATCCAGCTGTTTAGAGAAGTATGCCACTGCCCGTCTGTATGGTCCCAAATCTTGTGCCAGTATTCCTAATGCCATTCCCTGTTTCTCATGGGAAAATAGGAAAAATGGCTTACTCACATCAGGAAGTCCTAGTGCTGGTGCCGACATCAAGGCTTTCTTCAGTTCATGGAAAGCTCTGTCTGATTCAGCATCCCACTGAAGATCCTTCTGATTAGCTGCTATCAGGGAATATAATGGTTTAACAAGCAAGCCATAATTACATATCCAAAGCCGGCACCATCCTGTCATTCCCAGAAATGTCTGCAGTTCCTTTACAGTTCGTGGTCGGGGGGCTTGGCATATGGCTTCTTTTCGGGCCTTCCCCAGGACCCGTTGTCCGGCACTGATCTCGTACCCCAGGTATGTGACCTGTTGTAACACCACCTGTGCCTTCTTCTTAGAAACTCGATATCCTTGTAGTCCCAGAAAGTTCAGCAGACTCACAGTCCAAATAATACAAGATTCTTCGGTTCTGGTTGCAATAAGAAGATCGTCTACATATTGTAACACTTTCCCTTCTTCTGACGGTGGTTCCCATAACTCCAAATCCTTTGCTAATTGGTTTCCAAAAATTGTGGGGCTATTTTTAAACCCCTGTGGCAACACCGTCCATGTGAGCTGGGTCTTTCGACCGCTTCTGGGATTTTCCCATTCAAAAGCAAAAGTTCTTTGGCTGGCTTCATGGAGAGGGAGGCAAAAGAAGGCATCTTTTAAGTCTAAAACTGTGAACCAAGCTAGGTCAGGTGTCAGGGTGGTTAGTAAGGTATAGGGGTTAGCTACTACAGGATACAGATCCTCTGTTATTTTGTTAATGGCCCTTAAATCTTGAACTATCCTATAAGACCCATCAGGTTTTTTAACTGGGAGGATAGGTGTGTTAAATTCTGACTCACATTCTTTTAGTAGTTTTAGTTCTATGAATCGCTCTATGTTTGGACAAATTCCTTCCCTATCTTCCCTTTTCAGTGGGTATTGTTTAATTCTTACCGCACTCTGTCCTTCCTTTAATTTTACTATTACAGGTGATGCATTCTTGGCACGTCCCGGTATGTCAATTGCCCATACTCCGGGATATACCTGATCAATAATTCTGGTATCAATTTCCCTTTTTGTAGGAGTATTGGCCAGAGATAGGCTCATAACCTGTATGTATTGATGATTATTTACCTCCAGAGTAACTTCCCCTTTTTTAAATTTGATTGTTGCCTCCAATTGTTCTAATAAGTCCCTACCAAGAAGGGCCTTTGGGGAATTTGGCATAAATAGGAATTTATGGATCCCCATCTGTTTTCCAACTTATATTTTAAAGGTTTACAAAAATAAGCCTTTTCAGTTTGGCCAGCTGCACCTTTTACTGAAACATAATCATTTCCCAAAGGCATTAAAGCCTGGTTCAAAACTGAATAGGTGGCTCCTGTGTCTATTAAAAATTCCACCTCCTCCTGTTCTTCTCCTAATTTTAATTTTATTAATGGGTCGGCTAGTCAATTTTCTTCTTCCCTGTGAGCTATTGTTTTCCCTTGATTATTGCGCCATTTAGTGTTTTCTTGATGTCTGCGTTCAGGGCATTCGTTTTTCCAGTGTCCTGTCCTTTTGCATATTGCACACTGATTCCTACCCAGGGGTGTCAGCCCACGCCTTGATTTAACTTTAGATTTTTGATTCTCATTTTCTCTTACTACTGCTAATATTTTCTTTTGGTCCTGCTTGTAACCTTCTTCTCGATTACTAAATATTCTCCATGCTTCCTCTACTAATTTTTCCAAGTCTCTATTTTCAGGAGGTCTCAATTTTTGCAACTTGCGCCTAATATCCCCCTGTGATTGTCCTAAAAAGAGGGATATTAGCTGCTGTGCGCCTACCTCCGAATTTGGGTCCAGAGACGTGTGCCGGCGCATTGCATCTCTTATTCTGTCTAAGAATTCTGAAGGTGTTTCAGAAGGACCCTGTCTAACCTCATATAACGCTGCCCAATTTATTGTTCTAGGAATTGCTTTCTCCATTCCTCTGAATATCCATTCCTGGTACGCCTGTAATCTTCCCATTTCAGCGGCTCGGTTTGGGTCCCATTCCGGGTCCAACAAAGGAAACCGTTCTCTATAATTATCTCCCTTTATATTATAATGTTCCTTTGCGAGATCCCCCGCTGTTTTTATGACTAATTGTTTTTCAGTTTCAGTCAAACAATCTAATAATAATTGTATATCACTCCAGTCAGGATTGTGCTGTTTTATTAGAAATTTAAAATTCTGTGCCGTCTTTATCGGATCATTACGGTATTCTCGGGCAGCCTCTTTCCATTCTCTCAGATCAGCGCCCGTGAACGGAACTTTTATTTTCATTGTTCCTCCGTCCGGATTTACGGCTTCTCGGAGGGGTGCCTGTAAAATAGACTTCTATCTGGTGCGTGAAGACACCGGACTATTTGGAGCTGTAATGGCAGTTTTTGTGTTTCCTTGTGTGGCACCGGGTGTTTGGCTTTCTTTATAAATAACTTGTGGAATTTCTTCCTCTTGTTCGCCTGGGGGTGGACTGGGAGCCCTGGCCGAACCTTGTCTCTCCACTCTATAAGGTGGATTAAATAAATCATTTAATTCGGGCTCTTGTTCTCCGTTTAATTTGATACACCTTTGTCCAATACTACATGCTGAGCAACATCTTTTCAACTTTCCTTTACGCTCCCTCCTGTCCTCTCTTTCTAGTGCTAGTACCATAGGATCCCGAGGGGGTACTAAGCCGCAGTCCTTTTGCCACTCAGGTTTGTCCCGGAGGACGAAGAACATGTCTGCATATGATACTTCATCCCATTTTCCCTCTCTCCTCAGAAACAACATTAATTGCAGGAGAGTGTTATAATCTAACGTTCCTCCCTCCTGAGGCCATTTCGCATCACTCTCCAATTTATACAAAGGCCACCACTGATTACAATATTTAACCAATTTCCTTCTGTTTTCGGTACCACCATGTCCTACAATATCACTCCAATGTTTTAATATACAACCCAAAGGCGATTTTTCACAGGGCTTACTACTTCCATTTCCCATTTTGCAATTTTAATTACTTTGTTTTTCTCCGGCCGCCTTAGCCACCCAAGGTCGGAAACGCGGATAGAGCTTCTTACTCGTTTTGCACTCAAACGCCTGTCTCAAGCACTCTTGCACTCACACTTAGTCAAAATAATTAAGCTATACACGGAAAATCAAAATGCGCATCTCAATCACACCATTCACACTCTCCGGGCAGCCCGCAGTCACACAAGCAGTATGTTATACGGTACCGTGCACTTATGTACAAACTCTTAGGAACACTAACAGTTCACAAAGTATGCATTTCAATGAACAATTGCCAAAAAGCAAACAACAAACAAAAAACAATTTTTCCTGGTCTTAAGCAGAGTGTTAAGTTTTCCGCTATTTGCCACAAATTACCAGAATATTAATATTTTTCAACATACATTTCATAACTCCGAGTTTTGAACATATAACAAGACAACACATAGAACAA